>NC_090646.1:611647404-611782404 GCF_040937935.1 Hyperolius riggenbachi | reverse complement strand
GGTGCTACCGATTGTCCACGAAAAGTAGAGAGGATGCTGGGGGGGGGGGGGGATCATGATGGAGGCGGACAGCAGGGATCACTTGAGCCAGGTTGCTCGAGGAGAATCCCTCCTAATTCCGCACGGCTCGTTGATGGGGATGCAGACACAGTGGGGCCCTGTGGTGCCAGGGGGCACCTTTGCTGGGCAGCAGTGGTGGACGTGGGTTCTGGGGCCACCCAGGCTGAGCAGCAGTGGTGGACATGAGGCCAGGGGGCACCTCGGCTGGGCGCAGATATCAGATATCAAACCAACAAATATTGATTCCGGTGATACCTTTAATGACTAACTGTACATGGTTTATTGCAAGCTTTTGAAACTTTAAGTTTCTTCTTCATGCATTATACAGAACTGGGTCAGAACTGTACAATCATACAACAGGTTGTACGGTTCTGTCCCAGTTCTGTATAATGCCTGAAGAAGTGTACCTAATATGGCTCACTAGCGTTTATTTATACTTACCTGGGGCTTCCTCCTGCCCCATGAGCACCGTGGCTTCCCTTGTCCGTTCTCCTCAGCCCCTCCGTTATGCCGCCATGACTCCCAGTAATCCAGGCAGTTGCGGCCTTCTGTGCATGTGTGGCTTAGCCACGCGCGCACCCCCTGTTGCGCTCCCATCCCCTAGAGTGTTCTAACTTCTACGCCTGTGCGCAGAATGCTCCAGGGGACGGTAGCTTGGCGAGGGCGCGGCTTAGCCGTGCATGTGCAGAAGTCCATGGCTGGTGGGACTGCGTGGATTACGTGAGTCATAGCGGCATAATGGAGGTGCTGAGGAAGATGGCGAGGGAAGCCACGGTGCTCATGGGGCTGGAGGAAGCCCCAGGTAAGTATAAGTAAGCACTAGAGCCCGGTGAAACAGGGAGAGAGTCCACGTTTTAACGGGGTTACGTAAATCCCTTTCTAACCTATAATGGGGCACCACATGTACCCGGATACCTATACTGAGCACCTATAGCTCGCTACCTATACTGGGGGCACCACCTGTAGCCTATCTCATATATTAACTGGGAACTACCTGTATTTTGCTAGTATTTGGCTCCACCCACATCATGCCTTGGCCACGCCCACCACTTTCTCTGGTGGTGGGGCAACACCAAGGGAAAACCCTAGCTACACCCCTGTCACCAGTCATTAAAGGTATCACTGGAATCAACGCTTGTTGGATATAAATGAAAGACCTACAGTACAGGGGCATAACTACAAACCATGGGGCCCCCTAGCAAAACTTTGATAGGGCCCCCAAAGTACACACCCTTTCCTACCCCTGGTGACTCTCACAGCCTGGGGGCCCATCTTGCAAGGGTCATAAAACAAGTGTGGGCAATCATCACACCCATAGCCACAAAAACACCCAACCTAAAGGATGGACCCCTTTATCAGGGGGAGTGAAGTAGTAGTTGGGGGCCCCTTAAAGATCTGAGCCCCCTGCAGTCACAGGAGCTACTCCCTGTTACACCACTGCTACAGTACATCGAGCATTACCTTTCTTTGGGGAATTAGCCAGTTGAACTAGACACAATTTTGAATAAATGAGTTCACCTGTAGGCAAAAGAGCATCATCCACTCCTATATCCCACTGTGTATGTATGAAATTCAGGGCTGGATTTAGCGTAAGGCACTGTAGGCACATGCCTACAAGCGCCTTATACTGCAAAGGCGGGTCTCAAAAGCTGGGAGTGCAAAACGCTGTCACCACCACAGCCCACCCACGATTGTGTCTCCCAGCCGCACACAGTTCAGTTGCCAACCTCTGGTCCCACCCCCCAGCAATTTGATGTTGGGGTGTGGCCTGTGTTGAGGGGCGGAGCTTAGGGTGCCAGAACGCCACTTCCTACAGGCTTCTGAATTGTAAATCCGGCCCTGATGAAATTATTAATTACTAGCTGGTCGCCCGGCGTTGCCCGGGTATGTAATTGGCTAGTGTTAGCTCTGTCCACTTTTTCTAATCCTAACACACAATTACCTAGTTTGTGAGCTTTGCGGTCTTTGGCATCAATAATTGGCTGTGGCTCCACTACTTTGAAAATCAATAGGTGAATTTTGATTAGCTTTTGTAGGCTCCACCTACTTTTCTGAATATTAATCCCAGTCACCCACTGTGCAAAGTTTAAGAACCCTGCCATTGACAGACAGTGTAAGAATGGCTGCAGTTTACATTCTGGCAGTTAAATTTTTATTTTTCTCCACCCACTGATGTCCTGAAGTTTCCCGGGTATGTATTTGGCTGCTGTTGGCTGTGGCCACTTTTTCTAACCCTAACACACAATTGTCAACAGTCAATGACCAAGTTTGTGAGATTTGTGGTCTTTGGCATGAATAATTTTCATTGAAATGAAACACATCTGATTCGCTGTTTGTAGCCCCACCCCTTTTCTAAATATTTAACCCCAGTCACCCAATGATCAACTGTACCAGGTTTGAGGCTTGTGCCATTAACAGTGCAAAAATGGCAGCAATTAAATATTTGCCTTGAAAATCAATAGGTGAATTGTGATTGGTTTTTGTAGGCTCCACCCACATTTCTGAATATTAATCCCAGTCACCCAGTGACCAACTGTGCAAAGTTTTAGAACCCCACAATTAATAGTGTAAGAATGGCTGCAGTTTACATTTTCCCAGTGAAATTTGTGTTTGTCTCCGCCCACTGAAGACTCGGCATTGCCCAGGTATGTATTTGGCTGGTGCTAGCCTCGCCCACTTTTTCTAACCCAAACACAAAATTACTTAATGACCAAGTTTGTGAGCTTTGAGGTCTTTGGCATCAATTATTTGCATTGAAATAAAATAAATCTGATTGGCTGTGGCTCCACCCCTTTTCTGAATTTGAACCCCAATCACCCAAATGACCAACTGTACCAGGTACAGGTGATTAACAGTGCAAGAGGCTTGTGCCATTAACAGTGCAAGAATGGCATCAATTAAATATTCCCCTTAAAGATTAATAGGTGGATTTTGATTGGCTTTTGTAGGCTCCACCCACTTTTCCTGAATATTAATCTCAGTCACTCAGTGACCAACTGTGCAAAGTTTGAGAACCCTACCATTAATAGTGTAAGAATTGCTGCAGTTTACATTTTCTCAGTGAAATTTGTATTTGTCTCCGCCTACTGATGACCCAGCATTGCCCGATTATGTATTTGGCTGGTGTTGGCTGCGCCCACTTTTCCTAACCCTAACACACAATTACTCAATTACTCAATGACCAAGTTTGTGAGCTTTGCAGTCTTTGGCATCAATAACCTGCATTAAAATGAAACAAATCATATTGGCTGTTTGGGGCTCCACCCCCTTATATAAATTTAAACCCCAGTCACGCAATGATCAACTGTACCAGGTTTGAGGCAGTGAAATTTGTATTTGTCTCCGCCTACTGATGACCCAGCATTGCCCGATTATGTATTTGGCTGGTGTTGGCTGCGCCCACTTTTCCTAACCCTAACACACAATTACTCAATTACTCAATGACCAAGTTTGTGAGCTTTGCGGTCTTTGGCATCAATAACCTGCATTAAAATGAAACAAATCATATTGGCTGTTTGGGGCTCCACCCCCTTATATAAATTTAAACCCCAGTCACGCAATGATCAACTGTACCAGGTTTGAGGCTTGTGCCATTAACAGTGCAAGAATGGCAGCAATGAAATATTCCCCTGAAAAATCAATAGGTAATTTTTGATTGTTTTTGTAGGCTCCACCCACTTTTCTGAATATTAACCCCAGTCACCCAGTAACCAACTGTGCAAAGTTTAAGAACCCTACCATTAACAGTGTAAGAATGGCTGCTTTTTACATTTTCCCAATAAAATTAGTATTTGTCTCCGCCCACTTATGACCCGGCATTGCCCGCTTATGTATTTGGCTGGTGTTGGCTGTGCCCACTTTCCTAACCCTAACACACAATTAATCAATTACTCAATTACCAAGTTTGTGAGCTTTGCGGTGTTTGGCAACAATAATTTGCATTGGAATGAAACAAATCTGATTGGCTATTTGTGGCTCCATCCCCTTTCTGAAATTGAACCCCAGTCACCCAATGATCAACTATACCAGGTTTGAGGCTTGTGCCATTAACAGTGCAAGAATGGCAGAAATGTAAATATTCCCCTTGAAAATCATTAGGTGAATTTTGATTGGCTTTTATAGGCTCCAACCACTTTTCTGAATAATAACCCTAGTCACCCAACGACCAACTGTGCAAAGTTTGAGAACCCTACCATTAACAGTGTAAGAAAAACAAAAGTTTACTTTCTTAAAACAGAAAGAATTTGCGATAATTCAGGTTGGAGTGAGCTTGAGATGTCTCCCAGGGAATCACTGCTGAAAATATGCTAATTAACCATTGTTACCCTTAGAAGCTAAACACACCTCCAGAACCACTGGAATGCAATGATGTGTCAGAGCCATAATAATCCAACACGCATACAGACTGTTTTGGATTGTTTGATCCTTATCAGTGCATGGCATAGATTAATTTGGCTCTATGCAGTAGGGCTTGTAACACCAAGAGGGACATGCTACCCAGAAAGCTCATGGTGACCCAGAACTCATTGGAGTGTGTAAGGGACTACAATGGTCCTAAAAGCCCCCTTACTAAGATGTTAAGAAAAACAAACGTTTGCTTTCTTAAAACAGAAAGAATTTGCGATAATTCAGGTTGGAGTGAGCTTGAGATGTCTCCCAGGGCATCACTGCTGAATATATGCAAATTAACCATTGTGCACTTAGAAGCTAAACACACCTCCAGTGTAACAGTGTAAGAATGTCTGCAGTTTACATTTTCCAGTGAAATTTGTATTTGTCTCTTTTTGGTTATGGGAATAAAAAGTATCCTATACTTTATTCCAGGTAATGTACTATGTGTGTGCCAAATTTCATTCAAATCCGTTCAGCCGTTTTTGCGTGATCGAGTAACAAACATCCAAACATCCAAACATCCGAACTTTCCCATTTATTATATTAGTAGGATATATATAGTATTTTTATATTGCATAAAATGTAATTTTTACATTTATTTAAATAAACTTTCTTTATGCACTATCCACTTAAATTACATTCTATTTAATATATAAATGATGGGCTTAGACTTAAATGCTTCATCGCAGGCTTCATCGCAGGCCTCTCCCGCAGGCTTGTTTTGATGATTATAAAGTGTATGAATTTTGACACTTTGCAGAAGATAAGTAACTTGAATATTTATCCATTTTTCATTACTATTTATATTTGGCAGCTGATTCCCAGAAAGTGAGTCTCTTGGAGAGGTACATTTCCCATTCTGACCTCTAAGTAGCTCATCTGCTCTGTTCACACAGTTTCTTCTCATTTCAGTACTGACCATGCTAATGTATTTCATCTGTTAATGCTGGAAAATGCATTCATTAGATTTCTCTCTCTTACCGATACTATACTTCTTGACAATTCCTCAGCTGATTGTAGATGTGGCAATGGATTGCTTAATTCTCAGCATTGATGGGAAAACTAATGGAATTTGTGGTGTCCATTTTATATTCTTTTGTCGTTTCATTTTTTAAACTGAAGAAAGTTTATTTAACCCTCCTGGCGGTCTATTTAAAACTGGCAGGGGGCAGCGCAGCAGTTTTTTTTTTTTTAAATCATGTAGCGAGCCTAGGGCTACAGTGCAGCGGCATCCCCCCACCCTCTTCGATCGCCTCCGGCGATTAAGCCCGTCCGGAAATCCCGTTCTGTACGGGATTTCCATTAGGGCTTCCCCCGTCACTGTGGCGACGGGCAGGATGACGTCATCGACGTCGTGACGTCAAAGGGAGTCCCGATCTACCTCTCAGTGCTGCCTGGCCCTGCAGCGCATGGGGTCTGGGGGGGGGGGGGGGGCGGCGCGCCAGGTAGCGGCGAATCGGCGGGTAGCGGCGGCGCTCGGAGTGCACACGCAGCTAGCAAAGTGCTAGCTGCGTGTAGCAAAAAAAGTATGCAAATCGGCCCTGCAGGGCCTGAGAAATGCTCCTGCGCGGCTTACCCCGAACTACGTTCGGGGTTACCGCCAGGAGGGTTAACAGGATTGACCATCGGTAGAATTTGTTCATTATGCTGGTAATACACTGGTCATTTCTGCCACTTGATTCTGCGCCCGATCATTTTTGCCGCTTGATTCCCACTCGATTCTCTTTTCTTCTGCTTGTTTTTCTTATCTTTTTCAATTCACTTCAATGGCACATCAAGCCGAAAACAATCGAACGGCGATCGTACATGTTGGAAATTATCTATCTAACCATCTAATCAGCTCAAAAATGAACCGTGTATTCCCAGCATTAGAATATGCTGTATAGGAAGGGGTGCATGAAAAAAAGGGCACCAGGAAAAAAGGGTCCAGCCGGAAATAGAAATTGCGTCGGTGGATAACGAAATCTCAATAACGATAAACATGGTTAACTAAATTGGTTAACAATAAATACCATTTTAAAACAGACTGGAGATATTAACAAAGAGATATTAACGTTAAAATTAACGTTATGTAATTTAACAATACAGCTTAACCCAACCCTACTCTCACACAGAACCCTCCACTGGTGTTGCCTAACCCTAACCACCCCCGGGTGGTGCCTAACCTTAACCGCACCACGGTGGTGCCTAACCCTAACCACTCGTCTGGTGGTGCCTAACCCTAACTCCCGCCCCAGGGTGGTGCCTAACCCTTACCCCCCTGGTGGTGCCTAACACTAACTACTCCCCTGGTTGTGCCTAACCCTAACCACTCCCCTGGTGGTGCCTAACCTTAACCCCCGCCCCAGGGTGGTGCCTAACCCTTACCCCCCTGGTGGTGCCTAACCCTAACTACTCCCCTGGTGGTGCCTAACCCTAACCACCCCGCGGGTGGTGCCTAACCCTAACCAACCAACCTGGTGGTGCCTAACCCTAACCACTCCCCCTGCAAATACACCCTTACACGCATAGAAACAATAATATCTTTGACATAAAATCTGTACATATAAACAAAATAATATGACAAAAGCTATAACGTTGCAAGCTTCCAAAATGATAACAAATTTAAAAAACGTTAATGTTCTAATGTTGTTAACAATAAATGCATTCGAGTTTGCCTTATTTCCATTTAAGGTAAAAGTGGCCATTAGGAATGATCAATGAAATGCAAATATTTCTGAGTTCATGCAGATTTATTTAAATTTTATGCAAATACGTGCAATTTAAAAATGGACCAATCAAGTCCCACCTAGGTATAAACTGATTGGTGCATTTTGTAGCTGCATATATTTGCATATAATTTACATAATTCTGCATGCACTTGGAAATATTTGCATCTCATTGATGTCTATTAGGAGGAAGAGGCTTTACTGAAATATAACATCTAATTTTACAGGAAAGCTGGTCTAGATTTAGTCACTTTTGTTCACAATATCTAACTGGTTTGGTTTTGACCTGTAGTGTGCAGCTGAGATATATGGGACTCCCATAGTCCAAACTCCCAGGTCAAGGCTTACAGTTTTGCTGTACTATTTTCAGCAGATAGCTACAGTTACAGGGTAAATACAAAACTGAAGGGCAAAGTCATATTTGAAAATACAAGGTTCAGGTTGGTGGGCTAGACAGAGACCAGGGCCCATATGCAATTCATTTTTTTCACCTGAGTTTTCTCCCAGGTGATATTTTCACACCTGCCATAAAATGCCTTTTGAAACCAACAGCAAGCAAGAAAATACTTAAAATACATTTGATAGTACTTTTTTCACCAACTTTTGGGTACCTTTTTATCTGTAAAATGCTGAAAAGTTATTTTTTAGAGAAGATGAAAATGAATTCCTAGGAGATAACTCAGGTGAAAAAGTTAATTGCATATGGGCCCAGGTGTTTGTCCTATCATGCAACAGACACATGACAGAAGAAATAGGTCTAGATTTTAGCAGAATACACAATACATGCCGTAATCCAAATTCTGCAGCAAACTAGCGCAGGGCTGGTTTCCATGTCCCGATGTGTAACTGTATGGCAGCCTCCAAGTGAGTACCTGTCATGTTTTATACACTGCAACGCACGCCCATTGCAAAGTTGCAATTTTACCATTACTAGCGCATGGGGCACACTGGCCATTAACCTCCTTGCCGGTTATCCCGAGCTCAGCTCGGGGTAACCTGCAGCGGAGGATTCCTCAGGCCCTGCTGGGCCGATTTGCATAATTTTTTTTTATACACGCAGCTAGCACTTTGCTAGCTGCGTGTCGCTTACGATTCGCCGCTACCCGCCGCATCAGAGGGTGCCCCTCCCCGAGACCTGGGCGCTGCCTGGCCAATCAGTGCCAGGCAGCGCTGAGGGGGGGGGGGGTCGGGACTCCCTCTGACGTCATGACGTCGATGACGTCGGTGACGTCATCACGCCCGCCGACATGGCGACGGGGGAAGCCCTCATGGAAATCCCGTTCAGAACGGGATTTCCAGATGGGCATATGCACCGGCGGCGATCAGCGCATACGGGGGGGACGCCACAGGAAGAGGGGAAGCATGTAGCTAGCGCTAGGCTAGCTACATGCTAAAAAAAAAAAACATGTGAAAAAACACCCTCCCTGCCGTGCGCCGCACATTTTTAGAACAACACTACCTGTTACCAGGGTAGTGTGCCTGTTGCTATGTTAATGTGTATTACACCACACATTACCATAGCAACATAGCATTGATACAGTAATGCTAAAGCAGTAAGTGGGCGGGTTGGCACCAGAGACCAACAAACCCAACAGAATCTTGCTTCAAGGGATGCTGGGCTGGCATGAACGTACACTAAATAGCCATCAAGTTTGTTTTACCATGCATCCAACCACTTTCTGTTTCAATAGTTTTTATTGAGAAATTTTTAGAACATTAACAGTAAAGTGGTAACAGTATCTTGGAGTAAAGTACAATAGTACAATAGCTGCAAATTTTAAACAGAACTAATAAACAAGACAAAATTGAGTCATCAGGAAGTGACACAGTTGTACTGTCTATTCATTGTAAAATACTAAACCATATTAACATTGAGCAGTGTAGGATTTAAATAGGATAATATACCTGAATGTGAGGGGGAAGTAGTAGCCTGCAGTCATATCTCTGTGCAGGTACTAATGCCTCAAGGAGCATATAACCCATCAAGCAGAGGGAAAGATAGGCTGGGATTGGGGGGGGGGGGGGGGATTAGCTAGTTTATGGGTTGTGGAATGAGGCGATGTGGTATTTATGAGTAATCTATCGATGAGGGAACACGGGTTCCGACTATCGAGGGAGTTGTGGTAAGATTACTTGCCAATTTATGTAAAGAATGGACTCAAGTGGTGTTTTGGGGTTTAACTTCCTTAGTAGTTTCTCCATTTGTAAGTTAAAGTTTATGGAGTGTGATAATTGTGAAAAAGATGGGGTATCTGTTTGGTTCCAATAGGTAAGAATCAAATTTCTTGCTGCACATATTATATGGGTGGTTATTAATCTGTATTGTGTAGGAATTTTTTCCATGTCTAGTAGAAATAAAACTTGTTGAGGGGAGATGGGATTGGGATCTTGGGTAATGATGTTAATGATATTTTGAGCTAAGATCCATAAAGGTTGTATTAGTGGACACTCCCATAATATGTGAAGGAGTGTACCATATTGATTGCAGTTTCTCTAGCAAAGGGGGCTATATCTGTTGGAGATGTTTGTGAGTACTCTGGGGGTTATATGGTTATATACCATTTACATAAGATCTTTTGGGATGTTTCTAGATGATTCATGCATTTGGAGTTTTTAGCAAGGTTTTGGGAAGCTTTTTTGAAGGAATGTAAAGTTAAGGGGATTTGTAGATCTGCTGCCCATATTTTGATATATTTTTCTAGGGGTGAAGGGGAGGAAAGATTAAGTTGCTCGTACCATAGTGAGATACCTCCTTTGATCATAATGAGAGCGTTAAAGTAATTCCAAAATGTTTGGGATATCTTTTGAGGTATAAGTGGTGTTTGTGCGTGTAGGTGGGCAATGCGCAGATAAGTGTAGAGAGAGTTATCTTTTAGGTTAAATAACTTCTAAAGGTTTGTGAATGAGAGAAGTTTATTTTCTTTAAATAGGTCATCGATGTAGGTGATCCCTTGGGCAGTCCAAGGCTTTAGGTCTATATGTGGGATGATCGACGAAATTATTGTAATAGGAATTTTTGGTTTAATGCTATATGGAGCTGGAGAGTTAAGTTTAGTGAATGTCTTCCAAGCTGTAACCGTCGCTGAAACCGTTGGGTGTGGGATTGGTGGAATATGGTGGTTTAGTAGGGCAAGACTGATAAGGTGTTTGAGGGGTATTGGAGATATGTGAGTTTCCAGCATCCAACCACTTTAAGGGAAGCATTGAAACAATTAAGATGAACTTGGGCAGTGCCCATCTTTTTTCTTCTCACCTGCTTCAGCAGTGGGACGAGTTTAAGTTGGCTTTTTCTCTGCCTCCACCCTCCCTGAAATGCCCAAACAGGTGAAGAGATAGGGCAACTCACAAAGCTGGGGGAGGTCATCAAGGGTGCTTCCAGTGAGCTGATACTGAGGACTTTTGCAAACAGGCACTAATCAATGAGATTACCATTTTGGGATCTAAAGCACAAATGCGCACACTAATGATTTGTCCAAATGTGACCTTCTTGTCTTATTTCAATGGTGGGACATAACCAGAGGAGTAAAAAGTGAATTGCTACTATGTTGTAGTAATGAGCTCGAACTTCGCATAGAAGTAATTTTGGCCAAAATAACCTTGCACATAATCGAAGGTTAGAATGTGTAACTTTTTTTAACATGTACGGTAACCTTTATTAGTTTTATGCAGAAAGAAGGAAACAAAGTACAGATTTGCACAATAGAGTTATTTCCAATAACAGTGATTAAATGTATGCCTTTTTAACACAGCATTCATGTATATAGAACTCATAATATGGATACAGTGTCAATCAGAGGGCAATATTCGATCTAGAGGTCCAGTGTAGTAATAGCTCCTTAATAACTTATTATTACAGCATTGTGCATGTGAGAGGAGATAAAAGATAGAATAAAGAGGGTCAAGAAGATCCAAAGAAAGTGAGAAGAAGATGTAAGGAAAAGAAAAGGGAAAGCTGTCTGCCACCCCCCCCAGACCTCCCCCCTCCCCCCACTAGAGCACCAACTCAGTCAGCTATTCCAATATAGGAATAAAGTTAGGATCAGTAGGATCCATTATTCTAGATTCCCAAATACCCCATATTTAAGCAAATTTCTTAGGGTTACGTCTATTCAGATACGTAAACCTATATAATGGGAGCAATTTATTAATTGCTTTGGCCCATGAACCAATTGTTGGGATGGTGGGCTGCTTCCAAAGCAGAGGATTCTGACTAATGTCTGCCTATGCTTTGAGAGAGTAATGTCCTTAAAATGTCCCAGCAACAGAACCGGTATTGAGAGAGGTAGAGAAATTTGTAGCAATTTATTAATTAGTGCAAGTACTGGTACCTCCTTCCAGAATTAGGTAATTCGGGGGCATGTCCAGAATATATGTATGAAGTTCCCCAGTTCAGTTAGACACCTCCAGCATCTATCAGAGTTAGCTCCGATCATTCTATTTAGTCTTTCTGGAGTCAAATAAACTCTATGGAGGAACTTGGTTTGGATTAATTGATCGGTAGCTGATATTACTGTGGTGGGGAACTCCATTAATACCGTGTCCCAGTCGTTGCCATTCATTTCAGGAATGTCAGTCGTCCACTTCCAGAAACATTTATCAAGTCTATGGTTGTTTAAGCTTATTAGCTCTGTATAGATGGCTGACAAGGGTTTAGGGATATCTTTGGTCATCAAAAGCTGCTCTAGTTTGTTAGGTTTTAGGTCAGGAGGTTGTGACCCAAATTGGGATCTATGGGCGTGTCGTAATTGTAAATATCTAAATAAATATTTATTTGGAAGGTTGTATTGTTCTTTTAGTTCAGAAAACGAGAGTAAAAGCTTGTCATTCTGTATGTTTGCAATGTTCTTAATCCCATATTTAGCCCAGATAACAGGATCTGGGATAGTAGAAAAATGCTTCAACTGTGGATTTCCCCATAGGGGTGTATAGGGAGAGAGGTTACCACCCGGCTTTAAAAGGGGAGCTCTGGCCGCCCTCCACGCCTTCCAAGCAGTAGTCATAGCCATAGTAGCACTAGTATGTGATTTTGGTCCTCTGTATAGGAGGTTGGTCAATTGTTCATAGGACCCCAACACAGCTGCTTCCGCATTTATAGCCGGATTTGAGTTATCCTGCGAGAACCACCATCTTATGGTAACTAGGGTGGAGGCCCAGTAGTATTTTTGGAGATGTGGCATAGCTAGTCCACCTCTGTTTGGGGAGCTGTAAAATGTCCAAAGCAATGCGTGGCTTTTTTTCAGCCCATATGAATCGCAGCATAATTGTATCTAGTTTTTTAAAGAATGATAATGGAAGCCAAACTGGACAATGGCGAAATAAGTATATAAATTTGGGGAGAAAAATCATTTTTAAAAGATTAATTCTACCAATAAGCGTAAGCGGAAGCCTATTCCATACTGTGCATTTGGTTTCAAGCTGGTGGACAACAGGGTCTATATTAAGAGATTTGGATACCCAGGGTACAACAGGGTCTTTAGTGATTTGGATACCCAAATACTTGAATTGAGTTACCACATGTAGAGGGCAAGCTGGGGTTAATGGCATTTGCGTTAACGTATCTGGGGGGAATAATTACACTTTAGACCAATTGATTTTAATACCCGGCATCTCTCCAAATCTGTTAAACAGCCACAGGTCATTTGTCAGGGAACTGTCAGGATTATTGAGATATAGTAGTACGTCATCGGCGTATAATGAGATTTTTTCCTGAAGGTTACCCAATTGTAAACCCTCTACTAGATTAGTTTGCCTGATGTATGCCGCAATAGGCTCCATTGCAAGTGCAAACAAACTCGGTGAGAGTGGGCATCTTTGCCTGGTGCCTCTTTCCAACCTGAAGTAAGGCGAAATCACATTTCCTGTTCTAATTTTAGCCCTCGAAGAATCATATAATAATTTAACCCATTTTATATAAGTTTCCCCAAACCCAAATTTTTTCAGCACAGCCCATAGGTATCTCCATTCAACCGAATCGAATGCCTTTTCGGCATCGAGGGGGGCTATTATTCTTTTTCCAGAGTTCGAATGGGAAGCAGCTATGTTGGTAAAAAGTCTACGTATATTTATGTCAGTTCCTTTGCCAGGCATGAAGCCAGATTGGTCAGAGTGTATTAGTTTTAGCACTACCTGACTCAATCTGTTAGCTAGGGCTTTCGCCAACATTTTTGCATCAGTGTTCAATAGAGATATTGGTCTGTATGACGAGCATTGTAACGGGTCTTTATCAGGTTTAGGTATTACCACTACCAGAGCTTCCGACATAGAGGGTGGGAGAGCACCCCCAGCAAAGGATAATTGAAGGGAGTCTTTTAGTTGAGGTGAAATCTGTTTAATGTACTGCTTATAGAACTCAGTTGGGAATCCGTCTAGACCAGGAGTTTTACCTACTTGCATTCCTTTTATGGCGTCTGATATTTCAGCTACCGTTAGGGGAGCATCAAGCAGTTCAACATCTTCCGGCTGCAGAGAATGCGTAACTTTACACTGACTCGCAATCTATGTGAAGATAGCCATTGACTTCAATGCATTTGGTGAAAATGAATTTTCGCATGCATGCATGCCCATACATTTCAACACATAAAGTCATTAATGCGAAAATATGTTCAAAACACTTGACTTAATTTTGTGAATGTAATTTTACACAGTTGCCATAATTATATGATATCAAGGCTTGTGAAATTGAAATTACGATCTAGCTCTTAACCCCTTACCCACCACTGCTACGCATATCTCCGCCCCTCAAAACTTTACTTGGGCACCAGGGGCGTAGATATGCGTACCTGTTTATCTACCTCGCGGCTCGCAATTGCTGACAGTCCCATTTGTTTTTGTCGCCATCCCACCTGTCTGTGATAGGTGAATTGGTTCTCAAAACCGATCACAGTGAATGTAATGAATGAAAGCCAGCAGTCAAGTGTGACCCCATCTTGTGGCCAAAAAGTAAAACTACCCCGATACACACCATTATTTATAAAAATAAATACATTTTTATTCCTTTTTAAACGCTTTCACCCCTACCCCATAGTTACCAAGTTAAAACACTTGTAAACAAAAAAAAATGATGTAATAAAAAAAACATAGTTATCTTAGGGACATTTTTAATATGTATGTCATGAGGGTATATTACTGTTATTTTTGTATATAAAGACTTGTAATTATTGATATAGTACAAAAATAAACTAAATGGAAAAAATGCACCTTTTTTTCCAAGTAAAATATTATCGCCATACATTGTACTACTAGGGACATAATTTGAATGTTGTAATAACTAGGATGAATGGGCAAAAAAATGTTTGGGTTTTATATACAATAGCACATTTTATTTTAAAACTATAATGGCTGAAAACTAAGAAATAATGATTTTTTTAATCTTTTTAAAATGATTAAAAAATAAAATAATTCTTAGACAAAAGTACCACCCAAAGAAAGCCTAATTTGTGGCGAAAAAACAATATATAGATTTATAGATTACTAGATGTATAGATTTATAGATATATAGTTTACTTTTATGACTGTCATTACCAATTCTACATTTTGTATTGATTTTGTATTTTGTCACCAATTAGGTATTTTGTATATTGGTGTGTACACCATTGTTTGTATTATTATGTACCTCATGTTCATTTCTTACTTTGTACAGCGCCACAGAATATGTTGGTGCTTTATAAATCAATAATATTAATAATAGTAATAGATCATTTTGGTGTAATAAGAAGGGATACAGTTATTGGTGAATGAATGGGAGGAGCATGATGTGAAAATTGTTCTGGTTTTTAAGGGGAAAAAAATTGTGGTTGGGAAACCGTTAATTGTGAAAATTATGCAAAATTTTATGAAAGTGAAATTATCCATTACGATCGACACTACTATGTAGCAACTGTGACTTATCAGCATTGCTCCAGGAAGTGAAAAATGCTGGTGTCCAATTCATGGCAGATCCAATCAGAATTCTGTGTGCATTAGAAATAGCATGAATCAGATAGATTGCTCTGGGGTTTGTGCACAGTCATGGCACTCTGTGCTTCCTGATTAAATGTAAGGTAATGTATGGACTTGCTTAAAAGACACGGAACGAAACAAGGCTGTATAAGTGCTTTCTTTCTATGGTGGTGAGGATCATTCCTGTAATTCCAGGAACATGAGGTCAGCTCAGTGCTTAATTCATTTTCTCTCAATTTGTTATGATGAGATCAATGTGCTGTCTAATTTAGCAATTCTATGCAAGTTGCACTGAGCACATGGCCCGATGTCAAGCTTTTTAATGCTTTTTGAATGTGTCCAAGTTTGTGATGGCCCAAGCATGTCATCCATGTGTGCAGCTTAAAGTGGAATGTGAAAGCTTGCTACGCTTAAAAATGAACAAAGTATTACAGTATTTTGACCACAAGCATCAAAAGCTGTCATTGAGGAGTTGGACTGCATGAATAGTTAGCTTATAATCAGGGCCGGCGCTGCCATCAAGACAAAGGGGGCAATCGCCCCAGGGCCCTGACAGCCAAGTGGGCTCTTCCGACTGCTCCCCATGGCCCCCATTCAGTAGGTAAGCTGCCTTGAACTATCTCAACCGTCTCATTGGCTGCTCCGTCCCGATGTCCATCTTCAGTTATGCTGCCTGCCTTTGCTGTATGCTTGGTGCATGTTATTTACACATAAGATGCGCTGGCTAGAGAAGAAAAAGGACAGGACGGAGTAGGCGCCAGGACAGGTGAGAGACTTCAAGGCAGCTGAACTACTGAATGGGAGCCACAGAGAGCAGTCGGTGTCACCTGAGGGGTCTGGCCGCAAGTTATTAACCTTTTCATCGCCACCCATGACTTATCTCGTGTGAGATAATTCTGCATTGTGGCAGTGGTGTAGCTAAGGAGCTGTGGGCCCTGATGCAAGTTTTACAATGGGGCCCCCTAAGCACTCTATATATGACAATTGATACGGCGCACCAAAACCTACCAATGGCAACTACAGTGTCAGAGGTGCAAGAAGAGGATGGAACAGTTTGTTAGTGATCACTACTATTCAAAGCATCTATAGAAGTGATTATTACCAGCACAGGACCAATAAAGAGCTAATACTGTATTTGAGGAAGGGCCCTTCAGGGCCCCTCTAGCCCAAGGGCCCCGATGCAGTGGCTACCTCTGCAACCCCTATTGCTACGATCCTGCATTGTGGCACTGCAGGCCGCTTTACTCGTCCTTCCTTTCCCATCCAGCCAGCCCCCAAAGCAAGCACTTTGATATTTACCTGACGCTGCATCGTGTACCCTTTTCCTCCAGGGAGTGGCGCTGTTTGCTGACATAAACTTCTGGGACTCACTCACATGTCATCATGACATGAGATCGGAAGCCGGGGGTTGATATCAGCATACATGTACACATGTAGAATACTTTCGTCCACGGGAGAGCAACCAAGGAGACGTACTGCCGGGTAGTGTGCGACTGCGTTTTTTTCTCCAGGCCTGACAGCGAATCAATCAAGGGGACTAGGAGGACAGTCGGGAACCTACAAGACAACGGGGGTGGAAGAAGCTCAAGGTGAGTAAGCGCAAACTTTTTCATTCTACCTCAGATATCCTTTAAATAAAAACTTTACTGTATATAATAACTTAATAAGTACAATTGCTTAGCTTTACATTTTATTTATACAAAAATGTAGTCATCTCACCCCACCATGATTTACATCCTTACATTTATCATAGATGTCGGCATCTTTACTGCGAGCAAGGTGAATTGTTTCCTCTCTGTAGTGAGCAGGAAAATCACATTGTCTCCCAGAGTGCACTGGGAGGAGAAGGCTGCATGACATCATAGCCTAGGATAAACATCACTGGGAGGGCGGGGTTACATATCAACTTACAACAATATTAAGGTAAAAGAAGAGCTTCTGATACCAAAACCATGTTAATTTAAGTAAAATTAGTATCCTGAATAATTTATTATGTTCTACTACTGTATATGTCATTATGGTTCCTCTTTACCTCACCTAGCCATTCCTTCCCCTGCCTACGCCAGTCCAAGTGCTAGTCATATGGCCCTATTGGGATGAAGAGTCTGAGTGCCCCAAAGCCTGCATCCAAATGAACGAGTGTCAAGAATGACCATTCGGATAATTTATTTAGTTGAAGTAAACCAAACCTACCAATATGATAGGGCTAATCCCATGCTACATGGTTTATTTTTCTGGTCACGTAAATTTGGGTGTGATACAGGCCGTCATATTTGGACGCTGCCATAGGCGCCCATTAAAAAATCATCTATGACTGTAAATTTGGCCGTAGGATAAATATCGGGGACAACATTTTTTTTAATGGGCAGGGGGTCTTAAGGATAAGGCGTGGGGGGTCTTAAGGGTTAGGTGTAAGGGGATCTTAAGGGTTAGGCATGGGGGGTCTTAAGGGTTAGAGGAGGAGGGTGGTCTGAAGGGTTAGGCGAGGGGGGGGGTCTTAAGGGCTAGGCGTGGTGGGGTATTAAGGGTTAGGCGTAGGGGGGGGTCTTAAGGGTTAGGTGTGGGGGGTATTAAGGGTTAGGCGTAGGGGGGTCTTAAGGGTTAGGTGTGGGGGGTATTAAGGGTTAGGCGTAGGGGGGTCTTAAGGGTTAGGTGTGGGGGTATTAAGGGTTAGGCGTAGGGGGGTCTTAAGGGTTAGATGTGGGGGGTCTTAAGGATCAAGCAAGGAGGGGAGTCTTAAGGGTTAGGCGAAGGGTGGTCCTAAGGGTTAGGCGGGGGGCTTAACCGCTTAAGTTCCAGTGTTTTTTTCCCCTTTAAGGACCAGAGACTGCTGGTACAAAATAACGGCAGAGTACCGACGAATCGCCGCACATATCCACCGCAACCACCGTCACCGCCGCATGTCGGGACCCTGTGCCACCCACTCCGCCGCCTCTATGATTGATGAGCTCTCTATGATTGATGAGCTTTCATTGGCTCCTGGCCCTTTTTTTCAATGTAAGTATATGGGAGTTGCTTACATTGAAAGACAGGGTCAGGAGCCAATGAAATTGGCTCCTGACACGCTCACAGGGCGATGGCAGATGGCGGGGATTCAGCGGCGAGATCGATGGGACCGACAAAAACTGCGGACGCACACAGTGGCGGTTAATTGAAATCTATGCCCTGGCAGCCAGATAGCCATCAAAACAGGGTGTAGATTTCAATTATGGAGGTCCGAAAGTAGTTAAGGTGCCCGTCTACAGTTAGCTATGTGTGTGTGTGTGTGGGGGGGGGGGGTAGGTTTAGCTGCCTATCAGGGGAGATTTAGTGTCAAGCACCACCGGGGGGGGTCGGTTAGTGTTAGGCATCAAGAGGGAGGGTTCTATGTGCGAATAGGATTAGGTAGGTCACAGTAAAATATCATAAAATTATCGATATTTTACTTTAGTGGATAATAGAATATTTGTAAAATTACTGATATTTTCTTACCATTATTTCATGCCCATTTCTACTTGCCGCGCTATAATATGTACACATACTTTTAAAATGTGGAAAAAGCTGGAATTATAGAGCACTGGCTTCATATTTTATTAAATTATGGAAGATTTTATTCATAGTTAAAACACTGATGTTATAATTCATTTAAAACACTTTTATTCTTGACTTGCTTTGGAGATTTACAGAGGCTGCACTGAGGCGCTGAGCGGAACGCATCAATATTTCAGAAGTTAATGTTTCCTTCTTGCAGAATCTGTTGAGGATGTCTGCTTTGAACATTACCTTGTAGATTTTGAAGCTAAGGCAGCCAGATGCAGCCCTCTGCATCCCATAAGAGAGCCAGTCTGAAATATTTCTTCTGCTATGAGATTAAGGGAATAGTCTGCTTGGAAAACCAGCTATAAACTCTTTTACCCATAGATATTACATAATGACTACAACTGCTCAAAGTTCTGCAATGTAAACTGAACCAGTGAATTAATGTAACTCTGTAATTTTGATATAGTCAGTAGCCTGTTTACATGGCAGATAGGAAAATGATAGTGGAGAAGTCTGATAGCAGAGTGCAAAAAATCAAGCACCTCATCTCCCCAGAAGATCTGCCAACATTAGCTCATGCCTTCATTACTTCCCGACTGGATTATTGTAATGCTCTCTACAGGGTGGCTATCAGGGCCGGCGGCCGGCGCTACCATTAAGGCAAAGGAGGCAGCTGCCCCAGGGCCCCAGAGCTTGTAGGGGCCCTTAGTGGCTACAAGAGGAAAAAAAAATTTCAAATCGGCCTTATAGTTTTTGAGAAAATTGATTTTAAAGTTTCAAAGGAAAAAAAAACTCATTTAAAAACCTGCCGACTTTAATGGTTAATAGCAAATTCACCTTAAATGCTAGAAACCCTAAATTTGCAGGATATGTTAAGGAGATCATTAGGAATAAGAGGAAAAAACAATTTTTCAAAAAGACCTTATAGTTTTTGAGAAAATCGATTTTAAAGTTTAGAGGGAAAAAAGTATAGTTTTAAATGCGGTAAATGAAACTTTTAGTAGCAAACCTAACGGTAGTGTAATTTTACATGCATCAAACGAAAGCACAATAAATTTCCTGACAGGGTTTCCAGGGGGTCTATACTCAGCCGCAGCGCTTTGGCCAGGGATCGCTATACAGCCGCAATATGGCTGTAGGAAGATCCCTGGTATTTTTTCCTATTTTCCCAATTTTTTTTTATGTTTAGAGTGTGGGAATTTAAAAAATAAATAAATTATGTGGGGTCCCCCCTCCTGAAACGTTTTAACCCCTTGTCCCCCATGCAGGCTGGGATAGCCAGAATGTGGAGCTCTGACCGATTGGGACTTCACACCCTGACTATACCAGCTGCAAAAAAGGTCCCCTAATGCCGATTTTTGTTCCGGGGTATATGTTGGGGGGGCCCCCCAGGTTTATTTTGCCCTGGGGCCCCATTGTTGCTTAAACCGGCCCTGGTGGCTATTTACAGGGGCGGCGCCAGGGGGGTGCTTGGGGGTGCTCGAGCACCCCCTAGAATTGTCCAAGCACCCCCAAAGCACCCCCTGGAGTGAACTGACTTCAGGCGTCTAAAAGACGCCAAGTCAGTTCACACAGCGGCAGCACGGAGCAGCAGGCAGGGCTACGGTAAGATGGCCGCCCGGAGCCCTGTTCTGCAGACTTCGAGTCTGCAGTGCATGGCTTCGGGCAGCCATTTTCCCGTAGCCCTGCTCTCTGCATGCAGGCAGGAAGTCTCGTCGTGATGTCGGGAAGGAAGAGGATCGTGGGCGCGCGGGCGCTGCGCGCCACAATGAGGTCGGGACTCGGGACAGGAGGTCGGGAAAGAAGGTCTTCTGGCTGTAGGTGAGTAAATGGGTTTTTCTTTTCTTTTTCAGGTGATGCTGATTGTGCATATTGGGGTCATATCTGCTACGGATTGTGCATATTGGGGTCATATCTGCTACGGATTGTGCATATTGGGGTCATATCTGCTATGGATTGTGCATATTGGGGTCATTTCTGCTACCGATTGTGCATATTGGGGTCATTTCTGCTACCGATTGTGCATATTGGGGTCATTTCTGCTACCGATTGTGCATATTGGGGTCATTTCTGCTACCGATTGTGCATATTGGGGTCATATCTGCTACGGATTGTGCATATTGGAGTCATATCTGCTACCGATTGTGCATATTGGGGTCATATCTGCTACCGATTGTGCATATTGGGGTCATATCTGCTACCGATTGTGCATATTGGGGTCATATCTGCTACCGATTGTGCATATTGGGGTCATTTCTGCTACGGATTGTGCATATTGGGGTCATATCTGCTACCGATTGTGCATATTGGGGCCATATCTGCTACCGATTGTGCATATTGGGACCATATCTGCCACCGATTGTGCATATTGGGACCATATCTGCCACCGATTGTGCATATTGGGACCATATCTGCTACCGATTGTGCATTGGGACCATATCTGCTACCGATTGTGCATATTGGGGCCATATCTGATAACGATTGTGCATATTGGGGCCATATCTGATAACGATTGTGCATATTGGGGTCATATCTGCTACCGATTGTGCATATTGGGGCCATATCTGCTACCGATTGTGCATATTGGGGCCATATCTGATAACGATTGTGCATATTGGGGCCATATCTGATAACGATTGTGCATATTGGGGCCATATCTGATAACGATTGTGCATATTGGGGCCATATCTGATAACGATTGTGCATATTGGGGCCATATCTGATAACGATTGTGCATATTGGGGCCATATCTGATAACGATTGTGCATATTGGGGCCATATTTGATAACGATTGTGCATATTGGGGTCATATCTGCTACCGATTGTGCATATTGGAGCCATATCTGATAACGATTGTGCATATTGGGGTCATTGGACGTGTTTTTTGTTAAAATCTGCTCACATTACGTGTATTTTCTTGAGAAAACCTGCACAATTATGTGAATTTTCTGGGAAAAGGGTCACCAAAACTTGGGCCCTCTGTCTTTGCGTTGCACTTTTAAAGGGAACCCGAGGTGAGAATAATATTGAGGCTGCCATATTTATCTCCCTTTAAGCAATACCAGTTGCCTGGCTGCCGTGCTGGTCCTCTGCCTCTTATTCTTTCAACCATAGACCCTGAACAAGCATGCAGCAGGTCAGGGGTTTCTGACAATATTGTCAGAACTGACAAGATTAGCTGCATGGCTTGTTTCTGGTGTAATTCAGTTCACTACTACAGCCAAATAGATCAGCAGGGCTGCCAGGCAACTAGTATTGTTTAAAAGGAAATAAATATGGCAGCCACCATATCACTCTCACCCTGGGTTCACTTTAAATTACAGTTAGCCCCGCCCTCATCCGGTCATGACCACGCCCATTTATTCGCTTCGCGCGCCGCAGGTCGTCAGCTCCCCCGGAAATTGGTCCAGCACCTGCATAGCACCCCCTAAAAAAAATTTCCTGGAGCCGCCACTGGCTATTTATATGGATAAACCCTAATAAAATGGGAATGGTTGGTGATATTAACTTCCTGTTTGTGGCACATTAGTATATGTAAGGGGAAAAACTTTTCAAGATGGGTGGTGACCATGGAGGCCATTTTGAAGTCGCCATTTTGAATCCAAAGCAGGCCGAACATCCCTTCGGCGGATATTAGCTACTCACAAATGGCACCCTTACTAACTCCAGCTACTGCAGCATCTCAACGAGGATGACCCAGATCGGCGCACTGAATTTGCAGAATTGGCAAAACAAAAATTGGAACAGGACCCTCAGTTTACGCTGAAGATTTTGTTCAGTGATGAGGCAAATTTTTATGTGAATGGTGAAGTTAACAAACAAAACCACCGCTATTGGTCTGACACTAACCCACATTGGATAGATCCCTCCAAGACTGTTGGAACAAAAAAAATTGATGGTATGGTGTGGTATATGGGCTACAAAGATAGTGGGGCCATTCTTCATCAATGGAAACCTCAAGGCCACTGGATATGCGAAATTGCTACATGATGATGTGTTTCCCTCTTTATGCACTGACGCTGGCACGTTCCTTGAGTTTTTCCAGCAAGATGGTCCAGTTTAATGGCTCCCAAGGCCTTCCGATCTGACCCCCTTAAAATTTAGATCTTTGGGGTCATCTGAAGGCAGTTGTCTATATGCTGTGAAGATACGAGCTCTGCAGCACCTGAAACTACGGATACTGGAAGCCCGTACTAGCATTTCTCCTGCAGTGTTGCTGTCAGTGTGGGAAGAGTGGGAGAAGAGGGTTGCATTGACAATCCAACACAATGGGCAGCACACTGAACACATTTTACAAGTGGTCAGAAATTTGTAAATAACTCATGAAAGAATAACGTTACGTTAAAACCAAGCACACCATTGTTTTTCTTGTGAAATTTCCAATATTAATATTTGTGTCACATGAACCTCTTCCTATTGAAAAAACAAAAGTTGGATTCAAAATGGCCGACTTCAAAATGGCCGCCATGGTCACTACCCATCTTGAAAAGTTTTCCCCCTCACATATACTAATGTGCCACAAACAGGAAGTTAATATCACTAACCATTCCCATTTTATTAAGGTGTATCCATATAAATGGCCTACTCTGTACATCGGCCTTCCAAACAAGGACTTGTACCACTTACAGCTGATACAGAATACTGCCACCAGACTGTTAACCAACCAACCCTGTCATTGCCACATAACACCAGTCCTGCACTTCCTTCACTAGCTACCAATAAAATGGAGGATCCTATTCAAGATCGGCCTACTTACACTTACATCACTACATAATCTGGGCCCTGGATACATGAAAAAAATGTGGCAGCTGCGAAGCAATCCCTGTAATCTCCGATCCACAGGATCTAATAATCTAGTCATACCTAGAGTCCACCTGAAAAAAATTGGTCACAGATCCTTCTGTCATGCTGCTCCTACATTATGAAACTCCTTACCTTAGCAGATCATGACAGCTCAGTCTCTGGACGTGTTTAACCACTTGAGGACCAAAGGCTTTACCCACCCCATCCCCTCTCCCCCAGTGACCAGGCTATTTTTTGCCAATTAAACCACTGCAGCTTTAAGAGCTCACTGCAGGACTGTACAACTCAGGAGTACAAAAGTGATTCCCACCTTCCTTTTCTGCCCACCAACAGAGCTTTCTGTTGGTGGGCTGTGATTGCTGATCCTATGTTTATTTGTTTTTATAAATATTTGAATTTTTTAAAAATAAATATAGTTTTTTTTTTGTTACCAGCCTTCCCTCCCCCCGCCTGCCAATTAATGCAATCGCTCTTGTGCCTGCAGAGGGGACAGCTGTGTGCCGTAGATCGCAGCGCTGTACCATGTAAATAGACGGCGGCCTTGCAGTCTAGCAATTTCCTAATGGCGATCGCCGCTGGGAGGCTTATGACAGAGCAGATATCCGTCATTCAAGCGGGGAAGCTCACATATTGGCGCGCACAATGCCCTGTAATCTCCGCACCCAGGACTTGACGCCAATTGATGTTAGGCAGTCCTGGGGGAGCCACCGCATTCATGCCCATTGGGGTGATGCAGTCGTTAGGTAGTTAAATGCAGAATGAAAACCTCAGCCAGGCATTTTCACAAATATATAATTTTATCCTCTGTGTCATTGTGTTAATACTTCATCCTACTACCAATTACTAAATCCGAAAGAGTCTTGGAGTCCTATGGGAGAAAACTCAGAAAAGCGCTATGGAAATGTTATATTATTATTGGGGGAAAAAAAATACCTTCCAAATTATATTTTAAACCAACCAAACACTGCTCCAGGGGCATAACTACAAATCATGGTGGTCCCCAGCAACCAAACACTGCTCCAGGGGCATAACTACAAATCATGGTGGTCCCCAGCAACCAAACACTGCTCCGGGGGCATAACTACAAATCATGGGGGTCCCCAGCAACCAAACACTGCTCCGGGGGCATAACTACAAATCATGGTGGCCCTCAGCAACCAAACACTGCTCCGGGGGCATAACTACAAATCATGGGGGTCCCCAGCAACCAAACACTGCTCCAGGGGCATAACTACAAATCATGGGGGTCCCCAGCAACCAAACACTGCTCCAGGGGCATAACTACAAATCATGGGGGTCCCCAGCAACCAAACACTGCTCCAGGGGCATAACTACAAATCATGGGGGTCCCCAGCAACCAAACACTGCTCCAGGGGCATAACTACAAATCATGGGGGTCTCCAGCAACCAAACACTGCTCCAGGGGCATAACTACAAATCATGGGGGTCCCCAGCAACCAAACACTGCTCCAGGGGCATAACTACAAATCATGGGGGTCCCCAGCAACCAAACACTGCTCCAGGGGCATAACTACAAATCATGGGGGTCCCTAGCAACCAAACACTGCTCCAGGGGCATAACTACACATCATGGGGATCCCCAGCAACCAAACACTGCTCCAGGGCATAACTACAAATCATGGGGGTCTCCAGCAAAACTTTGATGGGGCTTTTTAATGTTCACACCATTCCTTTGCCTCTTCCTTTGCCTCTCACAGCATGGGGGGCCATTTACAAAGCTCATAAAACAAGCGTGGCCATTGGGATCTTCACACCCATAACACGTGTAGCCACAAAAAAACCCTGTTGTGAAGTATCAGAGAAAGGGGAGATTAGTAGTCCTCCTCCCCCCCCCCCCTGAAATACCCAGGGCCGGATTTAGGCCAAGGCCTCTTAGGCCATGGCCTAGGTGGCCATGGCCTAGGGCATCACAGGAGGAAGGGCACCAAAGCAGCAGGCTAAACTGGTGCAGTATTTGCAAGCTTGCAAATGCTGCAATGCAGGGAGATAACCTTGGTCTCTGTGCACATTTGGATTGTGGACTTGGACAGCATTGCAGAAGGAAAGGAAGAGGAAGCTTCTGCACTGGAGATGAGAAGAGAAATGAGTGACACTGATGGCTGCTGTGGTGTGAAGGTGAGCTGGCTACCTATACTGAAAAGTGTGTGGGGGGAGGGGTTAAAGGAGGGTTTAAGGGAGTCATCTGGCTACCTATACTGGAGGCAAAGGGGGGAGGAGCCATCTGGCATCATATACTAGAGGGAAGGGGTCATCTGGCTACCTATACTGGAGGGAAAGGGGAGGGGTCATCTCGCTACCTATACTGAAGGGGGCGGCTGGTGACAGTGGCCTAGGGCGGTAAAGAGTACAAATCCGGCCCTGCCAACACCCACACCACTTCTGAGCCAACCTGCAGTCTGGGCCACCCTGCAGTTACGCACCTGCACTGCCCCCAATTACTTTACACTGCCCACATTATTATTAGGATAGACTGCAGACAAAACTGTTGTTTTAGAAAGGCACCCATGCTTGTATCGTACAAAAAGCAGTTCCAGCGCAGGAACATGGTACTTTAGTATCAGAGTCTAGACTTTAAAGTGTGCTCTCCATACACAGGAAATCACTCATGCTCACCTAAACTCCTCCCCATGCCCCACTTCTAACCTCACCCCCACAGCAAGTGTGGCCGGTATAATTCCATCCCCCACCTAACTCTCATAGAAGGAGTGGCCAATATAGGTGCCCCCCCCCTTTATTAACATGTTAGGCCAGTAAGGTCAGCATAATTACCCCTTAACACACACACACACCATGCCAAGTGTTGCCAGCCCAGCTTATACTCGCTCCAGGGCTGTGTGTCGGTTCTTTCTCCTCTTTTCCTTTTAGAAGTCTGCTGTGATTCATATTGGTGGTTATATTGGTGGACATATTGTTGGTTTGACCACCTTGGCAATGTGCACAGAGGCTGGAGCCTTTGTGGCCTCTGCCTGGCCTGGTCTTACTCCAAGGATGGGGAAGAAAAAAGCGCTCTCTGGTGCATAAACTTTTAATATGCTTCCTATGAGCAAGTAAAATAACACGTGCAGTGTAAAAATAAAAAAGTGCACTTATCACACTGAAGATGCGTATCACCACGTCCTCTGGATGTTTACTCCGTCCTGCACGCCTCCTCACTATGGCCAGTAGCGGGGGATCCAATGAGATTCTAGCGATGGCGGCTCAGAGAACGCGGAGAAACTGATGGCAGCTGCCTTGCGCCTATTGCGTCATGACGCGTTTCGGCGTTCCACGCCTTCGTCAGATGACGCAATGGCGCAAGGGATGCGTATTAGTATGCGTCTAGTTTCCTAGCAACGGCCGCCATATCATACGGCAGCCTTGCTAGGTCAAACCCATACCAGGAAGGATGCGCGCGCACAGGCAGCGCGTCTCACAAGAGGCGGGGATCCGCATATCCCGCTCTATCTATAGGAAAAGCTGGTTTATAAAATAACCAAATGGGGGCACTCAATTTGAGAAATGTATATATATATATATATATATATTTATACGGAGCAACCATCCAGAAGAGAGCAGCATACCATAACATTACTGCCACTGCTCATAAATCATATATCATTGCTTCCAGTACAACATACACAATTATACCAAACATTAATTCATATATAGATCCATTTCATTCATCATATAGATCATTTCATACATCCTTTATGGCAAAAATAATAAAAATGATAATAAATAAATAAAAACCATCCATAAGACTATATTATACCAAATATATGTAAAAGGCATATGTACATAAAAAACATATACCCAATATGTACACGATCAAAATTGTCCCATACTTAAAAATAAGCCTACATATATATGAAAAATTATTATTGTTAATAATACATGTGTATCTGCACTAAAACCTTTTTTAGAATTCATATCAGTTCATAAAAGCTATAAATACACTAATACCCTGACCTGATCAGTCGGATGGAATCATAGAAGTGCCTAATACGGATATACCTGTAGAGTTTAGCCCTGCACATCGTCGAGAGTTGTGCAACTTCGACGATGAGCAGGTTCTGCGGGATCTAGAAATCCCCCACCCCCAGGTCTCCTTCCTTCCTTTTTTTTTCTTCTCCTGACTCCTGTAGCCCCTTGATCCCTCCCCTCCACTTCCCCACCTTAACCCCCCCTCCCCCCCGCATCCTTCTTCTTGTACCCTTCTCAGGATCCATATATCGGTCCTGAGATGGCCATAATTACACTTACAACTTGTATGGATTGTGTCCATTTTTGAGGTGCTGATTGTATTTACCTATTATTAGTGTATTTATCGCTTTTATGAACTGATATGAATTCTAAAAAAGGTTTTAGTGCAGATACACATGTATTATTAACAATAATAATTTTTCATATATATGTAGGCTTATTTTTAAGTATGGGACAATTTTGATCGTGTACCTATTGGGTATATGTTTTTTATGTACATATGCCTTTTACATATATTTGGTATGATATAGTCTTATGGATGGTTTTTATTTATTTATTATCATTTTTATTATTTTGCCATAAAGGATGTATGAAATGATCTATATGATGAATGAAATGGATCTATATATGAATTAATGTTTGGTATAATTGTGTATGTTGTACTGGAAGCAATGATATATGATTTATGAGCAGTGGCAGTAATGTTATGGTATGCTGCTCTCTTCTGGATGGTTGCTCCGTATAAATATATATATATATATATACATTTCTCAAATTGAGTGCCCCCATTTGGTTATTTTATAAACCAGCTTTTCCTATAGATAGAGCGGGATATGCGGATCCCCGCCTCTTGTGAGACGCGCTGCCTGTGCGCGCGCATCCTTCCTGGTATGGGTTTGACCTAGCAAGGCTGCCGTATGATATGACGGCCGTTGCTAGGAAACTAGACGCATACTAATACGCGTCCCTTGCGCCATTGCGTCATCTGACGAAGGCGTGGAACGCCGAAACGCGTCATGACGCAATAGGCGCAAGGCAGCTGCCATCAGTTTCTCCGCGTTCTCTGACCCGCCGTCGCTAGAATCTCATTGGATCCCCCGCTACTGGCCATAGTGAGGAGGCGTGCAGGACGGAGTAAACATCCAGAGGACGTGGTGATACGCATCTTCAGTGTGATAAGTGCACTTTTTTATTTTTACACTGTACGTGTTATTTTACTTGCTCATAGGAAGCATATTAAAAGTTAATGCACCAGAGAGCGCATCTTTTTTCTTCCCCTTCCGTTCTGTTTTCTACAGCTTCTTACTGGTTCCCAAGTAAGATAGGAACTGCACTCTGGGGAAAGCTTAACGCAACGCTGTGGGAGTTGTTCTGGATTGGAGCGCAGTGGATTTGTTTTGATTCTTACTCCAAGGATTGCTGCAATATTACAGAACCATAAACAAAGTGCACAGGTTTAAAAGACCTATTTACTTCTCTCTTTTTTCAGACCTATTAAATCACGGGGGCATATTATTATGACGTCAGGCAGTTCGGCGTGGGGCAAGCCGAATGACGGCTCTCCCTGCTGCCGCTATACTCCCCGGGGCATTAAATACTATTCCCCTTCCGAACTGTAGCAACTTGAAGGGAGATGAAAGTCAGGGTCTGGCAACCACCAGAGCCCTGAATTACCGTTACGTAGGGCACGCAACATTGCATTGCTGCTATGACAACGCCTAGCTTCGGCGCTTGGTGCGGAAATGAACTGCTCCGTAAATCGCAACTATAGTTAAAGAGAAACTGTTGCGAAAATCTTGACATTTAAAACACATACCAATTTGAAGTACTTTTCTTCCTGAGTAAAATAAGCCATAAATTACATTTCTCCTCTGTTGCTGTCACTTACAGTAAGTAGTAGAAATCTGACAGAACCGACAGGTTTTGGGCTAGTCCATCTTTCCATAGGGGATTCTCAGCATGGCCTTTATTCATTATAAAGACACTCCCTGAAAAAGATTTATACAAAGATGCTGCCCAGTCTCCCTGCTCACCGTACACTTTATTGGCAGTTGGATGGTGCAACTACCATTCACTAAGTGCGTTTTGAAAATAAAGAAATCCCTGTGACCCCCGTGAGGAAATGGGCTAGTCCACAACCTGTCGGTTCTGTCAGATTTCTACTACTTAGTGTAAGTGACAGCAACATAGGAGAGAAGTAATTTATGGCTCATTTTACTCTGGAAGAAACATACTTTTTAATTGTATAAGTTTACATATATTTTAAATGTTAAGATTTTCGCGACAGAGGTCCTTTAAATAGGCACTGTAGTGGCATATAGTAGAATGTAGTAAATTATCCAGGATACCCACTTTTATGTTAATTTTCCTGGTGTCAGCATAAGAAACATTTCCCATAGCTATGTATTGCTGTATATTGGTATGTTGCTATTGCTATATATTGCTGCATGCTTTGGTAAATTAATCTATTTGTAGGCACTCAGTCAATTGTGATGTTTGCACTGTGCCATTTATAAGGAACATTCAGTTTTGTATGGGTTAAGCTTCTTAAGTCAATCACAGTTCAAGGTGACAGGAAGTTCCAATGTTACAGATGTCCAAGAGTAACGTACAGCATGCATTTTATGTGACATGACGCTGAACAATGTACTGGAGGCATTTTATAGGATACAATTTGTTTGTAAAATGTTCTTTTTACAAGCAGTAACTTACAAAAACACAGAATGCATTTTTTATATATTTACGGAACGTACAAAATTTTATGTGACATAATGTGTGCACACGTCCGTAGTTGTTTGATTTATCAGGACATTAGTCTACATTGCCAGCTGTAGTTCAGTGTTCAGAGCGCACATCTCTTTAGAGTGCAACAGAATGTGCCGATTCAAGGTCTTGCACTAACGTAATACACACTCTCCTAAAAGACTATCATTTTGCTTTAAAGAGAACCTGTAACAAAAAAAAGTTCCTCTGGGGGGTACTCACCTCGGTAGGGGGAAGCCTCAGGGTCCCAATGAGGCTTCCCCCTCCGATGTAGCTGCAGGCAATCCAGCGCTGGCTCCCCCGAAGTCTCCGGCAATTCAGCCTCGACAAGCTACATTTATTTACCTTCCCTGGCTCCAGCGGGGGTGCTGTTATGGCTCTCAGCACAGAGATAGGTGGAAATAGCCAATATCTGTCTGGTCCCCTCTACTACGCAGGCACAGGAGATTTGCGCCTGCGCAGTAGAGCGGCCCAACAGCAATCGGCTATTTCTGCCTATCTCCGAGCGGAGAGCCGATAGTGCGCATGCGCTGGAGCCGGGAAAGTAAATATTTACATCCCCGCCATTCCTTTTTCGCCGCCACCGTGGGACACAGGAGGACAGAGAAAGCCTTGATAGGACCATCCGAGGTGAGTACCCCCCAGGGGAACTTTTTCTCGTTACAGGTTTTCTTTAAAGCAGGATGGTCACCATAAAAATCAAGTGTATTGAGTGATAAAGATGCTAATCCTGCATTCAAAACTTTCAAAACGTTTTCTGCTGTTATAGTTCAAAGTTATCACATACCTTAGGAGTACTGGCCCTTTAATTGCCATTGCCATCGGCTGGCAAAACAGTTGCATGCTGGGGGGGAGGGGTTTATCTATAATATATTCCTCCCCTTCCCTTTATTTCCCCCTCCTTCTAATGACATAAGACAGTGCACTTCCTAGTATAGACCTCAGTCGGAGCATCTGAAGACTCTGGGAGGAGGGCGGGTAACGAATACACAAATAGCAAGAAAGAAAAAAGAGTGAAGGAGGAAATTATGTCAGGATTAGCTTCATTCAAAGGTAACCAAGATGTAAACTGTCTAGAATAGAATTCTCCGCTTTTCCTTTATAAAATCGCAGGAATCATAACCTGGAAAATGCAATACATCTCTTATGTAAGTAGAACTAGAATTCATCTACTTATATACTGTATGTGTTTTTTTTCTAAGTTGGCATGGGTGTCACTTATTCTTTAAAGCCATGCTACAGGGACATTTTTTATACAAAATTTGGGATAATGTGGAAAGAAATTAGATCATCAGAGGTTAGGTCATAGTGAAGTATCAGCTAATATTGCCAATATTTTACTATATCAACTAGGTTGTAAAATATCAATAAATTTACCGTTATTTTACTACTGCTATAAAATGTTCCCTAACAGAGATGGGCTTCCGACTAATTTTGAGTAGCAAGCTACTCGGAATTTACATGCTAACGAAGCACTGATTAATCAGCTGTGACCGCGGGTGACGGGGGGTGTTTAACTTTCCCAGAAGTCTGTGCGATAGTCTGCACTCCATTATGCATCATAGGAGAACAGTGAGCTGCGTTGCATGACTCACTACCACGCTTCCTCCTTCAAGCCAGAAGCATACTGAGTACATCTTCATAAACTTCATGTAACTGGATGATTGGGTTACACGTTGGGGAGGTGGTTAAGGTTAGGCATTACAGGTTATGTTTAGGATTAAGAAAGGATGATTAGGGTTAAGCGTGATGCTGTGAAATCAGTCACACTAGTCTCTAATCTGAAGACTTGTTTTACAAAAGTTTCTTAAAGCCCTAATTCAGTCTCACATTTTTAAATGAATATGATAGTATACTTGCCTCAATTAGGAATGCTCATCTCTTTTTCTTTTACATTCCATATTTGTATTTTTTACAGAACAAGGTGATCATACTCTGCTGAGCTGTAGTGCTGACCACAAAGAATCATATCCTGAGAAAAGGGAAAATCTTATCTGGGGGATGATTGGGAGGAGTTCGGTCAACTGTCTCTCCAATAAAATTGCACTGACAGCTCAACAGGAAATGGAGCTAGACAAGGTTTCTAGAGAGATGCTTATTGCTGATAAGTTGGCCTATAGTATATCAGATACCTTTCCTAAATTCCTGTTCGGTTGGCAAGAGTGGTGGTCTGAGTATAGACAACCAACCCCTGGAATGTAATGTCGGGTTTGCATTACACTAGTTGAGAACTTCAGGCTGTTTTCTGTGTTATTTTTGGGCTCAATTTACAGTATGTTTTACCATTATATTATTAGGCATTGCATGATTATTTGGGTTACACAGGTAGGCCCATATGCAATTCACTTTTTCACCTGAGTTTTCTCCTAGGTGATATTCTCATAACTTGAAATAAAACGCATTTTTAATCACTAGCAAGCAAGAAAATACTCCAAATAATTTTCATTGTAGTTATTCAACTACTTTTTGGTACTTTTTCAATTCCAAAATGCTGAAAAGTTATTTTAAATTGAAGATGAAAAATAATCTCCTAGGAGAAAACTCAGATGAATATGTGAATTGCATATGGGCCGTATAGTCCCCAACTTACCACTTACAAACGATCCGCTGATACAAATGGCCTGAAAATGTGAAATTAGATCAGTGACTTTTTTTGGTGCAGTTTTTGAGAAAATCAGTTTTGGAAAATTCACCGAAAAAATTGAGTTTTTTTAAACGGTAAAATTAGATATTGTCGCAGTCCACAGGGGGGCAGATGCTTAAAGAGACTCTATAACAAAATTTTCAGCCTTATTTCTTCTATCCTATAAGTTCCTATACCTGTTCTAATGTGGTCTGTCTTGCTGCAGCCTTTCCTAGTTGCACAGTGGCTGTATTATCTCTGTTATATAATCTAATCTTCTTTCCTTTGCTGGCTTTGTCGGCTCAGGCGGGAGTATGCTGCTCTGCTGTGATAGGTAGAAGTTATACACACCCTCTCCACGCCCCCTCCAGGCTCTGTATGGGTCACAGACTGAGCTTCTCTCAGCCTATCACATGCTGGTTAGCAGCCATGTTTTTTGTTTGTAAACACTGCCTAAAACTGGCAATTACAAGCCAGGATTGCAGCAGGGAGTGGCAGAAACAGCAAAGAGGGGCCCAGGAGAACAAAAGGAATAGAATGGTATGCTTTTTATTGTAAGAATTTTAGAGTACAGATTCACTTTAAGAACAAACCTACAGTCTCTGTCTCATTGGTTAGCCGGGGGATACTTGTACTTTACCTATGCTGGTTGAGAAAACACCTTATAATTTCATATTCAATTATACAACTGATGGTTTCTTCTGTCATTCTTTTACTTTGATAACAAAATAAATTCCCCTTATATATATTGTACATGTTTTCTTTTTCATGCAATACATATTTTTTGGTAAAGTAAATTTTTGTTTATTGCTAATTAATGCCACATCTACTTTTATAAGCATAAAACATGCTGAACCAGGGTGCTCAGACAAAGTACTAAATAAATGGGATCATGATTTATGATACAAAGATAATACCAGGGAATTGCGGCCTACTTTAGCAGCGGGGAGCACTTTTTTCATTTTATTATTTTTCTAAACCTAACTTTTCAAATTCACAGCCTACAAAGTCAATTCACGTACAGCCTTTTGTGAAATAACCTTCCTGCTATTTTTTCATCTGTCCTCTATCAAATTCAGAACGCATCTTCATAATAGGAAATGTAAAGCAATTATCTCTCCTTGTCTTTCTGCAATCTTACCTTAATTACTAGCTGATTATGAGAGTACAGAGCGCATAGATTTCAAAGCAAGCGTGGACTTCTCTTCATCAAGCAAGACCCCACTTACCTTGTGAATTTCATGACATTATCCTGTGTTGTCATAATCGTTCCGGCTTTTATATGATCTCTGCATGAATCATTAGATGCATTAAATAAACCTTTCAATAAATGGCTTCAGTAGGATGTGTCCTATGGGGAATTTTCTGGAGACAGTAAATATACTCGAGAGGAATGACAGAGCAAAGTCAAACTTTACCAGATCTCTCCAGATCAAGTTTTTCTTGTGAGTTTAAAGGGAACCTGAACAGGTTGTAAAATCAGAATTTGCACTTACCTGGGGCTTCCTCCAACCCACCGTAGCCCGCGAGGTTCCCCGGCGTCCTCTTGGCTCCTCTCCCGGTCCCGCTGGTGGCTCCATTATTCTATGGGGAACAGAGTAAAATGCCTTTTCAAAGTTCAAGTATACTACGTACTTGAACTTTGCAAAGGCATTTTACTCTGTTCCCCATAATAAGCTGGTGCACAAGCTGTAGATACAGGTACAAGGAGAAAATGTGTGTATGAACTGGCTAAAGCAACATACCCACTGAAAGATACCCATACCCATAGTACTGCGACCCGGCGAACGAGCGTTCCATGAGCCAGCGGGGGCTGGGTAGTGTACTGGTTAAAAGGAACCTGAGATGAGTTTATAGATAAGTGTAATACATACCTGGGGCTTCCTCCAGCCCCCTCTGCACAGATTGCTCACTCACCGTGGTCTAAAGCCTCCTAGATCTCCCGGTAGCAGCTCCATTCTCTATGGCCAGACGGGAGTACTGTGCATGCGTGGCCTGGCAGTGCGCCCCCGCCCGCCTGTGCTCCTATAGTAGTACTACTGTGCAGGCACAGAATGCTCCCAGCTCTGGAAGTGAGGTGGGGGAGCCCACTTGGCCACACTGCACCTGCGCCAACTGGCCCCGAATGTCCGCGAAGAACGGGGCTGTTACGAGAGGATCTAAGAGGCCTTAGACCGCGGCGAGCGAGCAATCTGCGCTGAGGGGGCTGGAGGAAGCCCCAGGTATGTATAAAACTTTATTTTCACTCGTCTCAGGTACACTTTAAGGGCTCTGCCCCTGACACAGGAGACCAGGGTTCAAATCTATCCTCTTCTTGTTCGGTAAGCATGCACCTATTCAGTAGGAGACCTTAGGCAAGATTTATTAACACTGATACTGCCTCCCGAGTGCACCCTAGTAGCTGTAGCTCTGGCGCTTTGAGTCTTCCAGGAGAAAAGCATGTTCTGTCTCTTGTCTTTTCTTGTTATCTTCCCACCGTGGGAACACGCGATGGCACATGATGGGTGTGAACGAGAGTCCAAATGATTGAGACAATTTGAGCGGGAGTCATTGGGGATCTTAAAGATCCAATCCGCCACGACTGTCATAATCACTGCATGTTGCAAAACATTGTTCGTTTAATCACACTCACCTAGCCACATTTTACATTTGCAGAAACAATCACTATATTCAAACTATGTTCAAGTTGTATTTTACCTGTATTTAAAGCTGGTGGCACTGGTTCGCTGTCGGTTCTTTTGTTCTAAGTGTGCTTGATAAACGTATTGTGCTTTCATGATGTATGCATATATTGTTGTTGTACTCTTTTGCTCTTATAAATAAAGAATCTTTAAAAAAAAGCAATGGTTGTCCATAGACAATGCTTTGGATTCACTAAAGATCATTATTTTGTTACAGTACAGTAGATTAAGGCCCCATTCACATCCCACGCCATCCGCGTTTGTGTGCGTTGCATGGCAGATCCCATCACTGAAAAGTGAATGGGACAGCCACGCGTTTTTGCAAAAAATGCGTGCAGCATGCGTTCCCGGACCACACAGGTCCGGAACGCATGCAGTGTGAACATCAGACAGTGCACTCTATGCACTGTCTGATGTCGTGCGTGTCGGCCTCCAGCACGCGCTTCCAAAACGCGGCTGGAAACGCGTGCAGTATGAACTTACTGTGAGTGTGCCAAATAATGTGTTTTTAATTCCCGCTTTACACATGCAAATCTCAACGAAATAAAGAACTCACAGTACAAAATTAAAAAAATAAGCATAATGTGAATGGCAGTTTGGGTGGAGTGCTCTGCTCAGCAATTATTTTTTTGGTAAGTAAACCACCTGTTTTGGAATTTCTCTATTAGTGCCCAAAAGTTTCTCAGTGGGGAAAAATGTCTCCAGCAAATCATAAAATATGAACCTGTTGCCTACTGAAAAGTTGTCGTTTTGCATTAGCGGCAGATTTTTGCTAATGAGCTATTTTGGTTTTATAGGGCACCTGGCTTCTTAGAAAGTGCTTGTAATGTGTGAGAATTATTGCATCATATTGCTTCATCAACTGGTCTTCTGCTAGGTGTTAATGGTTTTCAGAGTTTAGAGTTCGTAGCACGTCGCTGACTGAAAGGTCCTGTTTAACTGTTGTTATGTTGCTTAGCAACATAAAGGGAAGGGTCAAGGGTAAACTGCAGTCTGGGTGTCAGTGAGAACCTGCCGAGCGTGCAACTTGTGAGACTCAGGGAGCTCTGATATCTGTAGCCAACTACTGGGAATCCTTCCACTGCCTCTCATCATGTCCAAGGAACTGGAGAAGAGCTCTTACAAAACGAACAGAGAGTAAAAAGGTGTTAAAAAAAATGTTTGATAGTATTCATTTTTTAAATGGAATGAAAAATGCAATTTAACATTAGTTTTATTTGTTTATTAAAAGGAAGCTGAGGTCTGAGACCTATGGAAGCTGCCATATTTATTTCCTTTTAAACAATACCAGTTGCCTGCCTGGCACTTCTGCTGATCTTTCTGGTCAGTAGAGTCTAAATCACACAACTGAAACAAGCATGCAGCTAATCTCAGTTTTGTTGTAGACATCTGATCTACATGCTTGTTCAGGGTCTATGGCTTAAAGGGAACCTGAACTGAGTCAAAATATTTAAAATAAACACATGATGTGCCTGTAAATGAATATTACATACTTACCTCACCGTCAGTTCCTTTCAGAAGCTCACCATTTTCATCTTACAATGATCCTTTCCAGTTCTGACAACATATTGTCAGAACTGAAATATATCAGCTGCTGTCAGTTATAACTGAGAGGACAACTGATGATCAAGGTAATGTCCATGTTTCCCTATGGCTCAGGTGGTCGATATTACAGTTTAACAGTGTGCTGACCAGGAAGCTGTTATCGGGTAATGGCCATTTTCAAAATGGAGGATGGAGAATTTAATTGATCACAGTGGACAAACAGGACACAGGAGAGGAGAAAGAGATTGATGAGTAGACTACACGGGAGGTAAGTATGATGCATGTATGTTTGTTTTGACTTTTAATTTTCAGTTCAGGTTTTCTTTAAAGTATTAGGGGCAGAGGATCAGCAGGACAGCAAGGCAATGTGCATTATTTAAAAAGAAACAAACATGTCTCTTACCTCCGGTTACCTTAAGGCCTTGTTTACATTGCGTTCCGTTCACGTGGCCATTAGCATTGGGCAGTTTTTGACACGTTTTTTTTCTCGATTCCCAGCACTTGGGTGGGCGATTCGTTTTTTGTGCTAAGCGGTTTTCTAAGCGGTTTTCTTGAGCGGTTTTGTAATTCACTCTCTGATGCAAGTCAGAAAGTGAACTCTTTGACTCGGAAAAGAATAAATACAATGTATTTATTCTTAAAAACGCGAACATAATCGATTCACGAAGCGATTTTGTGAGCATTTTGCGTTTTTCCTATACCTTCCATTGAGTCGGAATCGCCTCAAAATTGGTCCATACAGCGCTTCTCTGAGCGGATCGGAAACGAAACCACTCAGATGTGAACTCTTTCATAGAGAATCATTGCTCAAGCTTTTTTTGGGCGATTTTGAAAATCGCCCGCTTTTTAACAAAAGGGCAAAAACGCCCTTAGTGTGAACGAACCCTTAGGCAGGGAACACACTTAGCAGTATCGCATGCCTTTTCCACTATATGCTATGGGGAAAACGCATGCGAATCTGCTAAGTGTGTTCCCTGCCTTAAAGAGGAACTCCAGTGAAAATAATGTAATAAAAAAAAGTGCTTCATTTTTACAATAATTATGTATAAATGATTTAGTCAGTGTTTGCCCATTGTAAAATCTTTCCTCTCCCTGATTAACATTCTGACATTTATTACATGGTGACATTTTTACTGTTGGCAGGTGATGTAGCTGCTGCATGCTTTTTTTTTGCAGATGGAAACAGCTGTAAACAGCTATTTCCCACAATGCAGCAAGGTTCCCAGACAGGAAACTGCCAGGAGTACTACGGTACTCAAGAGTTTCTTGTGGGAGGGGCTTCACCACAATATCAGTCATACAGCGCCCCCTGATGGTCAGTTTGTGAAAATGAATAGATTTCTCATTTAAAAGCGGGTATCAGCTACTGATTGGGATAAAGTTCAATTCTTGGCCACATATGCAATTAACTTTTTCTCCTGAGTTTTCTCCAAGGAGATATTTTTCATCTTTTATTTAAAATAACTTTTCAACACTTTGCAAATGAAAAAGTACCAAAAAGTAAGTGAGAAAGTACTGTCAAAGTTATTTTGAGTATTTTCTTGCTTCTGGGTGGTTTAAAAGGCATGAGAAAAAGTTATTTGCATATGGGCCTTGGTCGGAGTTTCTCTTTAAGTTATGTTTCACCTTTGTTAAAACATTGCTATGCCATATATTAGCGGTATATAAGTCATTTTGCAGTTTACTGTTATTGAAAACCATCTTTCTTTTCCAGTGAGCAGTTATATTTATACAGAATGGCATGACTATTGTGTATAATGTGAATAGTGTCGTCTGTGCATTTCAGTGCATTACAGAATAACTTGTTTCCTCCTCTGCGTTTTATATTGTAGACATGTACATTTTACAGGACAAAAAAGGAACTAAACCTATTAACCCTTCCATACACTTAAAAAAAAGAGTTCCTAGAACTTATGATCATGAGTTTACACTGTTGGAGTGGAAGAGAAATTTTGAGGCAACCAGGCATAAACACAGAAATTTGGGCGCACTGAAAAATTTGTGATAGGTGTAAGTAGGACTTTGTTAGGAGTAGGTAGGGGTGAGTTAGTGTTAAGCCTATTTAGGGGTAGGTTAGCGTTAGGATTAAGTAGGGGTAGGATAGTGTTAGGCGTATGTAGGGGTAACAGCGTTGGTTAGAGTTAGGAATAGGTAGGGGTAGGTTAGTGTTAGCCGTAGGTGGAGGGCGGTCATGTAAAGCCATAGTGAAATATTGGTAAAATTGCTAACATTCTACTATTGGTATTATCCAGCGCCCAGTAGTAGAATATCGGCAATATTGACCATTTCAGAATAATTATGCATGTCAATTCACTGCCCATACAACTCTATAGTGTTGTACACTGTACTGAGTAGTAACTGATTGTGTTATACTCGCTGCATGCAGGCTTTGCATTAAAGTCCAAGTCCAGCCTCCATTGTAGTTCACACACATTTTGACTTGTGCATTTTCCAGCTGAACTCTGGGAACCCAGCATCAGCAAATAAACATTTTGCAGAGATGCACCTGACAGGACTAAGGCTAGTTTCACAGTGGAGATGCGCGTTGCATTGCTACACAACACAGATAAAACGCAACGCAAAGTAGCAAGTAATGTGGTTGCGGTGGCATGCGATGTAACGGAGGCATAAGCATCAAAATTGTATCATAGAGGTGGGCCATTTGTGCCGCACATTTGAGAGTATAAAGCCCCGCCTTTTTAAAGACAGATGTACGCATGTGCAATGGCTATAACGTAGTGCGACACAGCGCAAACATTCAAACATGCAAGCTTTACCATAGACTAACATGGAATCAACGCATATATTTTTGTAAATGCAGAGCAGGATCTGCATTATTTTGACGTGTCGTGTCGATGCGCATCCCACAACGCTTACATCTGAAAATGGCGCCTGAGAATAATGGCGCACGGTGTTGCCACTAATCCGTTTGCCGCTTATCGCTATTTAACGTTAAAGCCTTATTGTTATTTAGCGTTAAAGCCTTATCGTTATTTAGCGTTAACACACAGAACCCTCTCTGTACCTACCCCTAACCAATAAACCCCCCCCTGGTGGTGCCTAACCCTAACCCCCCACTGGTGGTGCCTAACCCTAACCACCCACCTTAGTGGTGCCTAACCCTAACCACCCCCCTGGTGGTGCCTAACCCTAACCACCCACCTTGGTGGTGCCTAACCCTAACCACCCCCCTGGTGGTGCCTAACCCTAACCACCTCCCTGGTGGTGCCTAACCCTAAGACCCCCCTGGTGGTGCCTAACCCTAAGACCCCCCTGGTGGTGTCTAACCCTAACCACCCCCCTGATGGTGCCTGTCCCTAAGACCCCCCCCCCCCCCCGGTGGTGCCTAACCCTAACCTTGACAGTGTTACATTAAATCCATTCACTGTTTTGCAGTTAAATAACGTCTGCAGTTTGGCTTAAGTAGGGGGCTATTGATAAATAACGTTAGTGTGTGCCACTATTGATAAATAACGTTAGTGTGTGCCACTACTGATAAATAACGTTAGTGTGTGCCACTATTGATAAATAACGTTAGTGTGTGCCACTATTGTTAAATAACGTTAGTGTGTGCCACTATTGATAAATAACGTTAGTGTGTGCCACTATTGATAAATAACGTTAGTGTGTGCCACTATTGATAAATAACGTTAGTGTGTGCCACTATTGATAAATAACGTTAGTGTGTGCCGTTATTCTTCTTTTTTCCCTGTGCGCCATTATTATGCAGTACTAACGATAAATAGCGATAAGCGTATCTTTTTAATGTGGCGCCATTTTTATGCATAGGCGCTGTGCGCCATTATTCACTGATCCGCCGACAACATGCGCTGTGAACGTCACATTTACTTTTCATTTCTGTGCAATTTTCTCAGTTAAAAAAACTCTGTTATGACGCAACGCAACTGAGCACTGTAAAAGTAGCCTAAAGATTTAAGAATGTTAATCAAGGTGAGGAAAGATTTTACAATGCGCTAACACTATACACAATTGTCCTGAACAAGACAGGCCCTATTAGTACAAATATATAGCTAAAAGACTGGTATCTTTATTAAACAATAAAAAATACAATAAAACAGAGGAAGATCTCTGTGGTCAGATTAAGGCTGTCTGTAATCGGAGCCAAGGCAGTGTATAATTTTATATCCTAGGGGGTCTTTGCTCATCCCCCAACACTCTAAACGTCAGATATGAGTGTGGTGTGGCTATTCCTCGGTATATATACATCATATGCCCGTCCTGTTAGATATATGGGTCAAATGTGTAATATGGTGTGCGACAGGGCTGTAGGTGTGCAGCCTGCCCTATCCACCTATAAGATTGACCACCTATACAGACAGTGGAGTCGGGGGTACTCAGACAAGGACAGACAAACTTATGGGGTGCTCATATAGTAAATACAGTATAGTGCTAACACAAATTCCCTCGACCAGTTTCACTCCGAAAGGCTTCATCAGGAGGTGACATAACAGTGCAGTGACTGATATGTACAATATATACATCCCCCCACCAGCTGTAAAACGGACAGAGCGTCCCCCAGTAACACTTCAAATATCCCAAGTCAGAGAGATACTAGTCTTTTAGCTATATATTTGTACAAATAGGGCCTGTATGTTCAGGACGATTGTGTATGGTAATCATTCCCCTGGTACCCCTTCGGAAAATTTGCAAATGCACTAACACTGACTCAATTATTAATAAAGCAATGTCAAAAAATAAGCAATGGCAATTTTAGCCATAACGTTATTTTCAGAACATGTAATGTTCAGTAATGTTCTAATAAATCAGCATCATTCATGACCAAGATTACCACTATTAACTATAGCAATAGGAAGAAGGAGAAAAAGGTGACCTCCCCTCTTCGCGCCCCTATCGGGACACCCACAGGCTGTGACCTGAGCCAGCTCTGACTGATTGCGTGAGGCAAGCGGCACTTCCTGTCAGAACAAGACTTTGGATTAGGCCACCTTCGTGCTCCGCTCTCTGATTACACAGCACATGGTGTACATGAAATTGCGTTTTAATGAGCAGAACCTGCATTCCCAAAAACGCACAGGCGTGAACCGCGGCCTAATGTGAATAATCCCACGGCTTAACTCGAACACCTCTGAATATTTTTCTGATGAAATTTTCTGTTGAAAAAGGCCACTTACAAAGGGGGGGGGGAAATTAGCTTTTTGGTCAGATTCAGAATTATCAGGCGTTTATCGCTGATTCCAAGCAGACCATGAATAATTCATAAGTTCTGCTCTTTCCTTCAGGGCTTTGAAAGGCTCTCAGCCGATGATGTGTTTAAAAGATCATAATATTGTATTGTATTTTTTTTAGTAGCCCTATGTATTATTTTATGCAGATCGTGTTCACACACCTCACAACCGGAGGAAGCTATAATTGATTGCCGGGGCTCGTTTCATTGATTCCAGAGCTGGAGGCATGAGGTAATGCATCTTGCAAGCTTATCGAGAAGCCTTTTCAGAAGATAAATAAATAAATAAAAATAGGACTCCTTTAGAAGAATCCATATTCATGGATTGGGGCCGCTGGTGTTATTGCATTTCATATTCACTTTTCACTGATGTGTGTATCTCCTGACAAGGCCGGGGATTGTGCACGAGGCAACCAGCTGCTGTGAGGAGGACTTCAGAGCTTCACGCCAACTAGGAAAGCTGTCAGCATTTATAGATTTCTCTGGTAACCAATCGATCATCAGCTGCCAGGAACGTTAATCCGATTAGAGGAGAGTAAAACAGATTTCTATCTGGGCTGCCGGTCTCAGATTTCAGAACATGAGAGAAGCAGCGCGGAGGTATGACATCACCCCTCCTTGTCTGCATCTGCATCAGCTAATAAGATTACGCAATGGACCCAGGCGCTATTAATGTCAATGCGATTCCACGCTCTTATTAAGAGCACTTTCAGATTTACTCTGCCACAGGGCAGGCTTGAAAGCCCTATTATTCTAAAGGTGTGGACTTGGCTTTTCCCAGAGTGCAAAAGAGAACTCGTCTTCCAAGAAACCTGACAGGCGTGTCTTATTTTTCCTAAGTACTGTAGCTGACAAGGAAGGTCATTTTCTAATCTATTTGTGTGTGTGTGTTTAGCTTAAAGTGGGTCTTCAAGCCCTTTCAGCGCCCATCTTGCTTGCGTAAACATCACCATGAACATCTGAGCATGCAGAAGTTGATGCTCTAACGGAGTCGCAGTGGAAAGAACAGAGGGAGCACGGAGGACAACGAGGGACGTCACGGACTATGAGGGGCTGAAGAAAGCCCCAGGTAAGTTCATTTGGACATTTTAGATCACTGCACAGGGCAGGGCTGGGTCGAGGCAGAGGCAAGAGAGGCTCCAGCCTTAGGGCGCAGTGTAGTGGGTGCTGGAGGACCCTTTCCTGACTCTGGCTCAGGGTCTCTTTAAAGAGACTCTGAAGCGAATACATTTTGCCATTTTTACCTTGTAATTCACTTCAGGAGTCTCAGCAGGAGTAAACCGCCGCATCCCCACCTCAAAACAAGGGCTTTAGACCTCCCAAATCCAGGGGCAAACAACCACGACCAACTTGGTCGTGGATTCTGCTGCCCTGAGAGGCAGAGCTTTCAGCTGCAGCTCTGCCTCTCCTGACATCAATCGCCGTGCGGATCTCCGCCTCTCCCCGCCCCTCTCTATGAAGGAAGAGTGAGAGGGGTGGGGAGAGGCGGAGATCTGCCGTGATTGACATCAGGAGAGGCAGAGCTGCAGCTGAAAGCTCTGCCTCTTCGAGGAAGCACTGCCTGGATTGCCCCCCAGGAATTTGGGGGGCCTAAAGCCCTCGTTTTGCAGCAGGGATGCAGCAGTTTAGTCCTGCTGAGACTCCTGAAGCTAATTACAAGGTAAAAATGGTAACATTTATTTGCTTCAGAGTCTCTTTAAAAAGAACCTGAGGCAAAGTAAGCAAAAGAATTGATACTTCCCTGGGGCTTCCTCCAGCCCCATGTACACTGTTCACTCCCTGGCTATCCTCCCTGGCCACTCAGTTTGTCTGCAATCTTGCCCGGTATTAGGGTTCCAGTCGCACTAGTCAGGGTGCACTGCACATGCATGACCTGGCCTCCCACGACCCCCATCATGCTCCCGTTGTCAGGAGCGTTCTACGCCTGCACAGTACTATCTGCACAGGCGCAGAATGCTCCCGGTGGTAGGAGCACGATGTGGGCTCACGCGTGGCCAGGCCACACATGCTCAGTGCACCTCAACTGGCGCACTAATTTTAGGCAAAATTTTAGACGAACGGAGTGGCTGGGGAGGACGGCGAGGGAGACAAAGGTGTACATGAGGCTAGAGGAAGCGTCCGGTAAGTATCAATTATTTTACCTACTTTGTCTTAGGTACCCTTTAAGTCTGATATACAGGTCGCAGGGTATAGTAGCGGGCATTGGGTGGGGTCTTAAGGGTTAGGCATGGGGGATTAGGGTTAGCTGCCCACCAGGGCAGTTTTAGTGTTAGGCACCACCTGTGAGGATCGGTTAGTGTTATGCATCAAGAGGGGGATTCTGTGTGAGAATAGAGTTAGGTTAGGACGTAGTACAATATATGTACAATTAACTAAATGTTACTAAAGTGGACAACAGGATATTAGTAAATAGCAAAGAAATGAACAGCGCTACTTAAAAACAGATAAGTGCCTACCTGCAAGAGAGTGCAAGCCCCACTTGTGGGATAAAATACACACCTAGCATACACATAACCTGTCTACCACTGGAGGATGTTGGTTTCCTGTAACAGCTTGCATGTAACTTGTTAAGTACTCGTCCTTCCCACTGCGGAGAAGTCATCCCCCTATGGGAGGGGCCTAACACTAACTAAATCCTAACCTATGTATATGCATTGCCTGGGTGCGCTACCAAGTAAAATTGAAAATTGAAAATTGCGCAAAAGGTGGATCAGCGCATCACCAGGCCACCTCCGAATGGCCTCCAATCAGAGGTGCGCTGAGCCCCCCCAGAAACTGCAAACGCACCTTGAACCCAAACAGAAGCTCTGCATATACACCAAAAGCAAGGCTGCTAAGTGGGAGCAGCTGATCAAAAATGAATTAAATTAGTACATAGCAAAGAAATTAACAGCGCTACTTAAAATCAGACAAGTGCCTACCTGCAAGAGAGTGCAAGCCCCACTTGTGGGATAAAATACACACCAATATGCAGAGCTTCTGTTTGGGTTCAAGGTACGTTTGCAGTTTCTGGGGGGGCTCAGCGCACCTCTGATTGTAGGCCATTCGGAGGCGGCCTGGTGATGCACTGATCCACCTTTTGCGCAATTTTCAATTTAGGATATTAGTAAAATAGCAGATATTCTATTTTACGCCCATTGTGGCAGAGGCATATCTGGGTAAAATTGCGCCTATGGCAAACACTGAAATTACACCCCCGTATAATATAGGCCAAATGTGTCCCCCATAGTATAGATACCCCCTAGTATAATGGGCCAAATGTGTCCCCCATAGTATAGATACCCCCTAGTATAATGGGCCAAATGTGTTCCCCACAATATAGATACCCCTCAGTATAATGAGCTAAATATGTCCCCCATAGTATAGATAAACCCCCAGTATAATGGGCCAAATGTGTCCCCCCGTAGTATTGATAAACCCCCCAAGATAATGGGCCGAATGTATCCCCCATAGTCAGGGCCGGATTTGTACTCTTTACCGCCCTAGGCCACTGTCACCAGCCGCCCCTTTTAGTATAGGTAGCGAGATGACCCCTCCCCCCTTCCCTCTAGTATAGGTAGCCTGATGACCCTCCCCCCGTATAGATAGCCAGTTTACTCCTCCCCCTTTCCCTCCAGTATAGGTAGCCAGATGACTCCCTTAATCCCTCCTCCCCCCCTTTCAGTATAGGTAACCATCTCGCCTTCACACCGCAGCAGCCATTAGTGTCACTCATTTCTCCGCTTGTCTCCAATGCAGAAGCTTCCTCTTCCTTTCCGTCTTCAATGCTGCACATGTCCATTGCCTTTGGCCACAATGCAAATGTGCACAGAGAGCAAGGTGGATGCTGCACAGGCGGCTAGCAGCAGAGTACCGCAGTCAGACGCCTGCCTGATCTTCCTGCATTGCAGGATTTGCAAGCTTGCAAATGCTGCGCCAGTTTAGCCTGCTGCTTTGGTGCCCTTCCTCCTGTGGTGCCCTAGGCCATGGCCTAGGAGGCCTTGGCCTAAATCCGGCCATGCCCATAGTATAGATACCCCCCCCCCCCAGTATGATGGGCCAAATATGTTCTCCATAGAAACTATACCCCCCCCTCCCCTCTAAGTATATGCAGTAAAAGACTCCCCACCCCCCGTGATGCACCATTCGTGTCCCTAGCACACTAACAGACCATCTCATCTGCACTTTCTCTTCCCCCCCCCCCCCTCCGGCGTTCACCTCCTCAGCACCCAGACCTTCTCAGCTCCGCTCGAGCAGCCAGTGGCTCGCAGTGACTCCGGGTGCACCTCAAATGCAGGAAGTAACTAATGACATCACTTCCTGTACTTGAAGTGCACATGAGACAGGCGGCGCAGTATGGGAGCAAGGAGGAGGGTAATGGGCATGAATGACAGATACGGCAGCATAGCACAGGAGAGGTGCGGGGCAGGCATAGCGCCCATGAGTGCAACAGCATGCCTGTACCTCTCTAAATGCACCATTGCATTGTGGTGCTTTCATATATACGCCTAATATACACCTTTTACCACTTCCATTTAGTATGGGGCAGGGAACACGCTGGAATTCGGCGTGTTTTGCTGCGGATGGCAAAATGTAGTCAATGGCCACCACTTGAAGTCAATGGCTCTGCTCGGGACGCGCACGTCGTTGGCGTTCATTTGCTTTTTGCATTTTAGGGTTTTTTCTGCATGACGCACACATTTGCAACCGCAATGTATACCGCCGCATGCGGAAAATTGTGGAATAAATGCGAGGACTGAGGTACGGGAAATGAGATCACAAACGCTAGGATTCTAATCTTTAAAGGGTACCTGAAGGGACATCATGTAACATGAGATGAACATGTGTATGTATAGTCCCCATTTTCCCCACTGTGAGGCTTGGTTCACAGATACAAGGGTGTCCAGTCCTCTTCTGTCAGAATCTGACAACTGGCATAATGACTTTGCATTAATGTCTGTCAGTCTCCATTGCAGTTCATGCTCATTATAATGCATGTGTGCTATGCAACTGACCACTGTGCATCCAGCATTAGGTGGAAAAAGTGCTATAAAAATTACTTAGAGTTTTGTTTTTGTTTGCTGGTGGTGTAAAGCGGACCTGAACTCAGAACTTCCTATCTGCTTTAAAAGATACACAACAGCATAATGACCTTTAACCACTTAAGAACCACAGTGGTACACCCCCCTAAAGACCAGGCCAATTTTAGCTAAAATGGTCACTGCAGCTTTAAGGCCAAGCTGCAGGGCCGCACAACACAGCACACGAGTAATCCCCCCCCCCCCTTTTCCCCCCACCAACAGAGCTCTCTGTTGGTGGGGTCTGATCGCCCCCCAGTTGTTTATTTTTTTGTAAATAAATATTTATGTTACGATTTTATATAAAAAAAAATAAACCTTTCCTCTGCCCCCCCCCCGCCCAGCCAGCCAGTCTCCCTCCCTCTCCCAGCCAGCCTATCACAGTGATCGGCTGTGATAGGCTTTAGCCTATCACTGCCGATCACTCCCAAGTGCCCCAGGGGGACAGACGTGTCACACGGCTGTCCCCAGTACAGCGATGCTGCTGATCGCAACGCTGTACTATGTAAATAGACGGCGATCACGCCGTCTAACAGTCTCCCGAGCGGCAATCGCCGCTCAGAGACTGAAGAGGGGGCGGAGCTCCGCCCCCCGAGCAGGAGATCTCCTGCAAATCAGAGCCCCAGGACTTGACGCCAATTGGCGTTGGGCGGTCCTGGGGCTGCCGCCACGTCCACGCCCATTGGCCTGGGGCGGTCTTTAGGCAGTTAAACAAAAACATTTTTTTTAAACAGCTAATACAAATCCTGCAATAAATCTGCACTGTTTCTACTTCCTGCTTTCATTTAGGCAGAAATATTGTTAACAGCCTGTGCTTTCAAATGAACATATTTGCCATCTTTGACGTGGCAGTCAGGTGACACAATTACAACTTGTGATTAGACACAAATGAGAGTGAATTAAACAGGCTAAACTCTCTAAATACATAGAGGGTGCATTTCTCTCTGTTTTCCTTCTGTCCTGTGCAAGAGTTCAGGTCCACCTATTTTTTTTGATTACTTAGGTGTAAGCATATCACCTAGGAGAAAACTCAGGAGAAAAACGTAATTGCATATGGGCCGTGTTTTCTGTCATTTTGAGATGACTTGATACAACTATGGTATAAACAATGACAGCAGTTTCACTTTGATCTTATGTAAGTATTTCTTATGAGAGTAGACAGTGCTTCCCCTGAGATCTCAACATCAACATGGGTGTTCCCATCAGTTAACCAGACTGTGGGATGTTTTGTATTTTCCAGTTGACTAATTTAGTGACTTTCTCAATATTTTTTTCAGCAGTACCTCCTATGTGCAGCACACAGTTCCTCCTTCCCCTCTCCCTACATATTGTACTTTCATTCTCCCTCACACTCCATTAGAGGTCAGCAGATCATCTCATACATTAGCACAAGACTAAACATGAGTGAGGAAGTTTTTGTACAGCCTTTGTCATGTGAAATGATTGTGGGGTTCACATATCCCGCATTACATCGCTGTGCTGTACCCTCCCCCGTTGCAAGGGCAATGAAAGTCTATGGAGACTGTCATACTCACCCGATACATCGTGCTGCGCCAGAAGTAGTCTAATTGCCGCAATCCTGTCACAAAGTCATCCGTGCATTACCGCGTGATTTGTGCTTATTACCACATAGATTATGCAGTTATGCAAGTCAATGGCGAGGCAGTCAGGGCCAGATTTAGGCCAAGGCAAGGGCACCCAAGCAGCAGGCTAAACTGGTGCAGCATTTGCAAGCTTGCAAATGCTGCAATGCAGGGAGATCAGGTGAGCGCCTGACCGCGGCACACTGCTGCCAGCCGCCTGTGCAGCAGCCACCTTGCTCTCTGTGCACGTTTGCATTGTGGCCAGCAGCTATGGACTTGGGCAGCATTGGAGACAGAGGGGAAGAGGAAGCTTCTGCACTGGAGATGATCTGATAAATGAGTGACACTGATGGCTGCTGCGGTGTGAAGGCGAGCTGGCTACCTATACGGAAAGGTGTGGAAGGGAGAAGGGATAAGGGGGAGGGGGCTTTTGGCTACCTATACTGGAGGGAAAGTGGGGAGGGATTTAGGGAGTCATCTGGCTACATATACTGGAGGGGGGTCATCAGGTTACCTATACTACAGGGAAGGGTCATCTGGCTAACTATACTGAAGGGGGGGCGGCTGGTGACAGTGGCCTTGGGTGGTAAAGAGTACAAATCTGGCCCTGGAGGCAGTGAGTGTAAATGGTGGTGTGTGGTGCACATGCATGGCCCAACGGGAATCTCAGTGACGTACTTCCTGTCCAGCAGGGAGTGGGCCGCTGAACGGGGGCGGGCCTATGCATACTACCCTTGTGGGCGCTCTCTGCCGCAGGGTCCTATGAAGTGCAGATTTGTGGGTTGCAGTTATTCCATGGCCGGGCTCCCCTCCATGGGATCAATGCACCACACAAGTATGAAAACAGCCAGAATATAAAAGGGCCAAATATTAAAGAAGGCCCTACATGGGTCTGTGGCAAACTGCTATAGGTGATTTTACATGGTAATTCCTGTCAGTATAATCCTGTCATAAAGGTAATGGTGCTGAGGTGATTTGTATTTTCCCTCTGTGAGGGAAGAGGTATAATGATTGGCTGGTTTCCGGTGCAGTGCAGTGAGGTCATGTACAAGGCTTCTGATTGGTCGGCAGGTCAGGTAGGTATTGCTAGCCAGGTGTTGCTATGCCTGGAGGAAGGTTTTGCCGACCAATCAGGGCTAAGTGTGCTGTATAAAAGAAGGGTTCGTTCCACACTAAGCTGCCTGTCACCTCTGTGGCTTCAAGGCGAGCTTCCCGCAACCCCCCCCCCCCCCCCCCCCCCACACACACACACACACCCCCCTCCTCTCTTTTTTCTTTCAGCCATCATGGTCAAGCTGTATTTGGAAAACTCTCAGTTGAAGATTGGGGTTCTTACTTCTTGCTGATTACATATCTGGACTGTGTTGGTCAGAAATGAAAATAAGTCTTTATGTTATGTATTTGAAGTTATTTATTGGTCTGAATAAAGTTTGGTTATAAGACCCCAATTATTTATTTATTTTAATTTAACCAAATAAAGTTACGGACACGGCCTTAAAATGCCAGTTCGGGAGTGTCTTTGTCTTTATTATACTGTAGGTCTAAGTAAGGTTGTATGTTTAGGAGCAATATTGCCTACAGTCCCAAGGGATTTCTGTTTTAAACAAAAAGTGAATCTAAAGCATATGGAATAAACAATTGTCTATAAAAAGAGTTTTTCTGGTTCAGCACGGGGGAATAAAGGGAAGAACTGACTGGCTGTTTCCAGCAGCTATGCCCTTTTTCCTGTGGTAAACATATTTATATCAGTAGGGGGAAGTCTCAGGGCCTTTTCACACTGGCGCAGTGCATTGCAGCAAATTGCCTCACTGCTACCGCAGCCTAATGAAACCCTATGAGGAATTTCATTCTTCCCACGTTGCGGTACGCTGGTGTCCAATTTAATGATAGCGTAGAACTACGTTACCGTGCGGCTCCTGCGGCGAGTTGCAGCAATCTGCATCAGCTCAGAAGTCATGTTAGTCTATGGCGATGCAGGGTTTTTTAAAGGTTGGCGATGCGATGATGCGCGGAAGTACGCTTCCCTGCACTTCCGCATACCCGAAGCAGGAAGTGACTGCAAGCGTGCATCACTTCCTGCTTGGCCAACTGTCAGACAGGGAACACTGTGCACTAACCTGATGTTCCCTAGAGGCCTGTTTTGTCGGTGCGGTGCAGTGCAACGGGGCGCACTGCATCATTAACGCTAATTTACAGTGTGAATCCAGCCCCAGGATCCTCCAGAGTCTTCCATCATCCTCTGAGGACCCCCTTCATCTTCACCACCGCGCTTGTACTGCGTAGCAATAGAATGGGTCCCTAGCCTCCTGGCTAGCGATGCATCTGTATAAAACTTGGCCATGACCTTTCGTCTGAGGGAGTAAATCCCAGTTCCAATCCCTGTGAGCGTCAATACTTGCAGGTGTTTATTTATCTTTACACTAGGGCAAGGAATTATGTTACTTCAATGTACTCCATAAAGCTGTGTGTTAGCTACAGACATTCAATGACATGCCAATAATTCCGTCTGGCATGAAAACTGAATGCAAAATGTATGCAGCTTTGGTTTGAGCCAATCAAACTCAGCAGGAAGTGAATTGTATTGGTCCACTTCCAAGTTGCATACAGTTTTGTATTAAATCAGCATGCAAGTTAGGAATTATTAGCATACCATCAACCATTTCTAGCCTCAGCACTCTATAAACATCCTAAAGAAAATAATAATGAATAAACTAAAGTGAAAATAACATAATGAATAAAATTGCTTATTTTTTACAAAATGTATTTATAGTTTATTTAGTCTTTTGGTTTTCGCCTTCCTCTGGATCATCAGGGATATGTGAGGGAGCAGGCTGGTGTTGTACCCTCCTCTGGATCAACAGGGATATGTGAGGGAGCAGGCTGGTGTTGTACCTTCCTCTGGATCAACAGGGATATGTGAGGGAGCAGGCTGGGGTTGTACCTTCCTCTGGATCAACAGGGATATGTGAGGGAGCAGGCTGGGGTTGTACTTTGTTCTCTGGATGAACTCGATGGACGACCGACGAATGTCTTTTTTCAACCCAAATAACTATGTAACTATGTAGTCAGTGTTTGCCCATTGCAAAATATTTCTTGTCCCTGATTTACATTTTGAAATGTATTACTGGTGGCAATATCTTTAGGGAATGTTATGGAAAAGTGGGTATCAGTTTCTGATTGGAATGAAGTTCAATCCTTGATTAAAGTTGATGTTTACCTCTGAAAGGAAGAACAGTAATAGTTCTATAAAAAAAAAAACCTTGCCGGATGATATTTGAGGTCTATTAGGATGAAACTACTAAACAAATATAAGATAACTAGCCGACCCGTAGCATACGCCGCATAATAGGGTAGAGTGCAGTAAGGGGGTATTGGGCACAGCGGCAGGGAGGGGGGTTGGCCCCCCCTCAACTGAGTCCCCCATGTGTGCTCTACCTCCAGCTTAAGCTCAGCAGGAAACCCCCCCCCCTCACCTGGGTCGCCCATGTGCGCTCCCCCTCCTACTTAAGCACAGTAGCAGCCGCCACTAGTAGTAAGAGGCAGCGGGCGGGGATGACTTACCTCTTCCGTGTTCCATCGTGCGTTCCACTGTCGTCACTTCCTGCAATGCCGCACACTGTATTGGTGTAATTTGCCTTTTTAAAACAAAAGGAAATCTGCAATAATTCAGCTATAAGTGAACATTTGTGGTTACCCACAATGCTCTGCTACTAAATATGCAAATTACCCCTTTTAGCCCTTGGTATGCCAATCAAGCATCCAGAGCTGCTGGTGTATAGCAAGCATATAGCTTTAAATTGTACACAGTCATACCAAATCCACATGTAGACAGCCTGTTTGAGACTTTTGGTCCTCATCAGTACATGGCAGGGATTGATATGGCTGTATGAGATAGGGCTTAGACCAGTACAACAGAGTATCCAAGCAGCTCAGGGTGACCCAAACCACTCGGAATGTATAGGGAGTTAAAAGGGACCAAAAAGACCTCCTACTAAAAATAGCAAAGCTTAGTGTAATTTGCCTCCCTAAAACAGAAGGAAATATGCAATAATTCAGCTATAAGTGAACATTTGTGGTTACCCACAATGCACTGCTACTAAATATGCAAATAATTCCTTTTCACCCTTAGTAAGCCAAGCAAACATCCAGAACCACTGGTGTATAGCAAGCCTATAGCTTTAAATGTTACACAGTCATATCAAACCCACATGTGACAGCCTGTTTCAGACATTTGGTCCTCATCTGTACATGGCAAGGATTGATATGGCTGTATGAGATAGGGCTTGGACCAGTACAACAGAGTAACCAAGCAGCTCAGGGTGACCCAAACTACTATGTACAAATGTATAGGAGGATAAAAGAGACCAAAAAGCCCTCCTACTAAAAAAAGCAAAGCTTGGTGTAATTTTCCTTCTTAAAACAGAAGTAAATCTGCAATAATTCAGCTATAAGTGAACATTTGTGGTTACCCACAATGCACTGCTACTGAATATGCAAATTATCCCTCTTTGCCCTTGGTTTGATAGGACACTACATCTTCGTCTTGCTTGGACCAGCCCCTTCTTCTTGCTTGGACCAGCCCCTTCTTCTTGCTTGGACCAGCCCCTTCTTCTTGCTTGGACCGGCCCTGGGGGCAGGGCGCTACTTCTTCTTCTTGCTTGAAGGTTGAGGCACTTACTCTATTATATATATAGATAGATAAACAAAATTAACTACAAAAGAATTAAAATTAATAATGCGTTTGATGGCAATATGTTGAGACTGCATTGTGTACCATTAAAATGGTAATGAAACCAAATCAAGAGAATTATTGAGACAAGTTATCATTTTTTTAATCATATTTTGGGCATAATACTGCATACATTATTTAAAGTGACTCCGAGCTCAGAGTAAAAATAAAATTTGAACTTACCCGGGGCTTTCTCCATCCCAGCCCTGGTCGGGACGTCCCACGCCGGCCTCCTGGCTCTTCTCCCGGCGGCTGTCCGCATAGCGCGGACAGGCCGGTCCCCCGGGCGACACTGGCGAGTGTCGGGCCTTCTCCTTCCCTATACGTCATAAATGACGTCACACGCCGGCCGCCGCGCATCATGACGGCGGCCGGCGTGACAGCACGGCGCATGTGCGATTAAACCGCGCATGCGCCGTGCTGTCACGCCGGCCGCCGTCATGATGCGCGGCGGGCGGCGTGTGACGTCATTCGTGACGTATAGGGAAGGAGAAGGCCCGACACTCGCCAGTGTCGCCCGGGGGACCGGCCTGTCCGCGCTATGCGGACAGCCGCCGGGAGAAGAGCCAGGAGGCCGGCGTGGGACGTCCCGACCGGGGCTGGGATGGAGAAAGCCCCGGGTAAGTTCAAATTTTATTTTTACTCTGAGCTCGGAGTCCCTTTAAAGAGGAACTACAGTGAAAATAATCTAATGAATAAAATTGCTTATTTCTGTTACAATATTCATTTATAAATTATTTAGTGAATGTTTGCCCACTGTATAAACTTTCCTCTCCCTGATTTACATTCTAAAACTTATCATGGGTGGTAACATATTTAGCCCTGTCAGGTGACCTCTGCGGAATGTTTGTTTACTGTTTTTCTGAAGCCAGTACAAAATGAACTCGGTCTCCCAGAATGCTCTGGGGAAGAACTCCATATCACTAATGATTGTAGGCTAAACATAATTGGCAGGACAAGGACACATTCAATAGGCAGCAATATATAAAGATATAGGAAGTGTTTCTAATGCTGAAACCAAATTACTGTAAAAGTGGGTATCTGGAATAATTGACTGCATTCTACTGTATGTCACTATAGTGACTCTTTAAAGGGAATCTGAAGTGAAAATAAACGTATGATATAATGATTTGCATGAGTAGTACAGCTAAGAAATAGAACATTAATAGCAAAGAAAAGAGTCTCATATTGTTTCCAGTACAGGAAGAGTTAAGAAATGTCAGTTGTTATCTATGCAAAAGAGCTTCTCTGAGCTCTTTGACCCACAGTGCTGTTTTCTGAAGCACTTATACTTCAAAGAAACAATGAACAACACCTTCAGATAAGGTTTACCTGCAGGGGAGTTCAAAGGATCATAAGCTCTGCTCTGTTTTATAGTTTAAAATACAGAGTGTGGTTTGTAAATTGCATATGTGACAGAATGATGTTATAAAAAAAGCTATATAACTGGAAAAAAAATATGAGACACTTTTCTTTGCAACTAATGTTCTATTTATTATCCGTACTACACATACAATTCATTATATCATAAGGTTTATTTCACTTCAGTGTCACTTTAAACGTCAAACATGCACTTTCCTCCTTTTGATAACAGTTCCCGTACCTCTCTTTCTCTTTGTACACTTTCCATTGTATATGTTATAGAAAAGCCTTTACCTACTCTAAATAATGGTTTGGAGCATAGCTTTATTTCGGTGCAATGGGATTAGGCTGTAAAGCAGATGGCAGTCTCATATGACAGTGTGGATCATTTCTGGATTAGGAAGTATTACCTGCTGCATACCATGTTAATACTGCGCAGTAAATTAATCCACATCTCATCCCGCGCAGCAGATATCACGTCTATCTGTCTGGACGCAGCGCAGCTTAGAAATGCAGATGACGGTAATGTTTATATGGAGGGCTGGCTCTTTTTTGGGTTCATTAGGTCATGTATTCCTGAGAAAAATGGTCGTGTAACAGATCCTCTCCTCTGCATCTGACCATACAGAGAAAGCAAGAGTGAGTTCACGAAAACTGATCTGTTTGTGTCACTGTTGGCAGGCTAAACACCCACTAATATCTCACATCCTTCAGTAGCCAGGCCTGCTGGGGATCACTGGAGACCTTGTTTTGTTAAAGGTGCCCATAAATCAGACAATGGACTCAATACTGGTAGGTTTTTTGAGCAAATTAAAGCATGTACAGTAAATTTTCTGCCGTAAGTATACCTTCTAAACAGCACACCTCACTTACTGCAGATCATTCCTGCACAGTCCAGTCTGTGTGGCTATCAGACTTGAATTCCAATGAAGCAAGTTCGACCAGCAGTGAAGATTTTCAATTCATAGTTTTATTCACAAAGATAGTGAATATAAAGCCCTCACCCAATGATGGAATCAGGTGTAAGTATAGCTCTGAGATGTATAAAGCTCTCAGATGCTCACAGCGCTGTAAGATACCCATGGAAGCGAGTGCAGGGGCGTAACAATAGACCCTGCAAGGGATGCAGCTGCAGGGGGCCCAGAAGCCACAGGGGGCCAATGTAGCACCCACTCTGTTCACCAGTGATACATCTTTCTGTAAAGTGATTGGACAGATATGGAATAAGGCGAGTTTCGATGTCATGATACATACCATCAAGAGGATTAAAATTGAACTGCTGAAATTGGAAGATGTAACGATCGGTGTAACACAGAGAGGGTCTGATTACCGGTGAACTGCAGTATCACCGAGAATACAGAATATACCCGATTATTGGTGATCTGCAGTATCACCGATAATCAGATATATATACTAACCTCTGGACACCAGAGATAACAAGTGAGTGTTTAGATGCAACAGTATACTTTGAGTACTTATACAGAAGTATGTTCCTTCCGATGGCCTAGACTCTCCTGAGGGAGGAGCTAGGCTGAGTGTAGGAAGGACAGAGCGTGAGTGACACCAGAGGGAGAGGGTGTCACTAACAGATCTGGGAACTGCCTCTAACAGTAAGGCCAGTTCTCGAGGTCGGCAAGCCAGGTCGTTAACACACAGACAGATAAGGTACAGATTCAGGAGACAGATACAGAATCCAATAAACAGACAGGGTTTGGCAACGGAGTATCAGAATAGCAAAGTACAGAATCAGGAGGAAAATACAGAGTCCAGGAACGAGCAGAGTTTGGTAACAGGATATCAGAAATAGCAAGGTACAGAATCAGAGTTCAGAGGAATAGTCAGGCAGGCAGAAGGTCATAACAAATAATACAGATCAATATTCCTAATGCTAAGGTGTGAGTTCCTTGATCATCAACACCTTTGGAAACTATGCTAGAACACAGATACACACAAGGTCTGAGTGCTACCACGTAGTGATCGCAACGGCAGACACCAGAGAAATGACCAGCATCCAGTATATATACTGCAGCGCTCATCAGCGCCACCCCTAAGTGCTGGACCAATGGAAGGTGGTGAAAATGTCAGCTGACCCGCTTGGTCTGCTGACTCTTCTCTGGCTGTCATATAAGCTCTGCCTCTCAGCGCGCGCGCGTCCTTCTGAACCTGTGTGGACTAGCAGTCCCAGCCACACCAGATATGTCTTGCAATGTACCCGCTGATTCAGGCGCGGGGGCCGCCACCCCGCTCTCCAAGCAAGCGGCGGCCTCCCCGTGTCCAACCACAATGTCAGCCGCTTTGCCATGCGTGCAATCCGCTGCATCCAACGCGGACTCCACCGCTCTGCCCATGCGGCATGCGGCGGTTCCTTCGCGTTGTGCCGCCATGTTAGACGCGGAAACAGCCGCCTCACTCTGAGCACTTGCGGCGGCTTTTCCATGTTTCCTCACAGAAGACAAGATGAAGGCTTTAACCACTGAGGATCAATATAACGTGTTTGATAACAGACGAAAGGAGGTCGTGTCGAAACATCAGACCTCTATACAGGAAACTAAGAGATCTATATTCTTCAGGGATGAGTCTGATTTCCAAGATGGGTATGTTTATAAATGACAAAGACGAGGGGGAGCTCCCCCAAAAAACCAACGCCGAGACCGAAACTTCAACGCCCAAATAAACAAAGGAAACTCAAGGGTGAGGAGAGTGGGTCCTCTGATTTTTTTACCTGTGAGCGACACCTCAGGAGAGAGAGAAAGCCAAGGAGAGGGGGCCGGAGACATAGAAGAAAATGTAACAGGCCCTGCGCGTAATTTGCGCAGTGACAACAAGAAATAGTGGATGAACTCCTGGTTATTAACATTTCATCACTGGAACTATCGGATGTGAAGGAGAAGATATTAAGTAAAATTCTGTCATTTTGCCCTACATTTAAACTTGATATAGAGCTAACTAGGTTCTTCAGGAATATCAAATTAAAAAACTTTTTTTTCTGGCATCCCAGAGGTCAGGGAACCAATAAATACATCTAGGGAGGATGCTTTATCCATTAAAGAGACTCTGTAACAAAATTTTCAGCCTTAGTTCTTCTATCCTATAAGTTCCTTTGCCTGCTCTAATGTGCTCTGGCTTACTGCAGCCTTTCCTAATTGCACAGTGGCTATGTTATCTCTGTTCTATAATCTAATCTGTTTCCTTCTGTTGGCTGTGTCGGGCTAAGGCTTGAATGTGTGGAATGTGCAGGGCTTCTTGTGTTTGGATAGAAGCGATACACACCCTCTGCAGGCCCCCTGCAGGCTCTGTATGACTCACACACTCTGCTTATGTGAGCCTATCACAAGCTGGTTAGTTTGTTTGTAAACACTGACTAAAACTGTTAATTACAAGCCAGGATTGTAGCAGAGAGTGGCAGAAACAGCACAGAGGGGCCCAGGAGAACATAATGAATAGAATGGTATGCTTTTTGCTGTAAAAAGTTTAGAGTACAGATTCTCTTTAAGGAGTTTGGTCTTTGGAATCAGAGTGACTTTACACCACTCTCAAATAAGTTCATTGATACTTTCATTAGCCAGATCAGGGAGGACATTTAGGCCTTGGAAAAGGACTTACTGCAGAAGAACATCCATGGATACAATGACAACTTAACTAAGGATGAGAGATGTGCCTTGTGCCAAGTCCGCCAGGGAAATTATTATCAAATTGGTGGACAAGGGGGGAGCTTTGGTAGTAATGGGCCGGGAACATTATGTGACGTCTGCTAGACTCCTCTTGGCGGATCAGTCTACTTATAGACAACTACAAGGGGTTCCATTACCTAAAATCATGCGATAAAAAGACAAAGTGGTGAAGGATGCACTGGAGGTGGGAATAATTGATGACAGTATAGCTAAATATCTTCTTGATCTTTTGAAGAACATCACTCCACCAGAGGGGGGTGTCCTTCTGGTGACCATGGATGTAGAGAGTCTGTATACTTCCATCCCCCATGTGGAGGGGATGAAGGTAATAGAGCATGTATTACAAACGAGATCTGATTTTGACCAATCACAATGTTGTTTCTTTATGCAGTTGCTGAGCATTGTAATAACCAAAAATGATTTGCTCTTTGAGGACTCCTTTTTCAAACAGATCCAAGGCACAGCGATGGGTTCAAACGTGGCCCTGTCCTATGCTAATTTATTTATGGAAATGTACGAAGAGGCATTCGTTTACCTACATCCGTTATTCAGGTCACACTGCAAGATGTGGGTGAGATATATAGATGATGTTTTTTTGCTGTGGGCAGGGCCGCGTTAAAGCCTATGTGCCTTCAATACGGATCTGCAAGAATAATATCCTATAATTAAACTTATGTCTCATGTTAGTGAGGGGGAAATTGACTTCTTAGATATCAGGGTCAGCTTAAGAAATGGTCATTTTCAGACAGATTTATTTAGAAAGTCAACAGACAGGAATTCACTGCTATATTTTGAGTCTTTCCATCCACCGGCCCTCAAGAGAGCAATCCCAAAATCACAACTATTAAGAGTTGAAAGGATCGTATTTGATCCAGACAGAAGTGTTTGCCAGATAGAGGAGCTAAAAGACAGATTCAGGAATCGGGGCTATCCAGAATCCATACTACAGAAAACTGATACAGACAGGCATAGAAAACACATCCAGTAGGATCCCATTTGTTTCTAAATATAACACTGTTAATAATAAGATTAAAGCTATTATTAACCTCTTGAGAACCACGGTCTTAAACCCCCCTAGTAACCAGGCAATTTTTTACAAAATAGGCCACTGCAGCTTTAAGGGCTCGCTGCAGGGCTGTACAACTCAGCACACAAGTGATTCCCCATTTTTCTGCCCACCAACAGAGCTTTCTGTTGGTGGGTGAGGATCCCTGCTCCTGTGTTTTTTTAAATGTAAATATTTATTTACATTTTTTATAAATATTGCCTTTTTTTATTATTTACATACCCTTCCCTCCCTCCCCCCGCCAGCCAATCAGTGCAATCAGCTGTCATAGGCATCAGCCTATGACAGCCGATCTTCCTCTTGCCTCCCAGGGAGGATATGTAAATAATAAATAAGGGGAATATTTATAAAAAAAAATAAATAGAGATCGCAGTGCTGTACAGGGTAAATAGATGGGGGTTTCGCTGTCTAACAGACTTTTAGCGGGGTGGCTGAACCCCGTCATTCAAGCGGGGATGCGTGCGCGATCCCCTGCAATCTCCACCCCTAGCACTTCACACCAATTGGCATGGATTGGTCCTGGGGCTGCCGCTCCGCCAATCGGCATGGAGCGGTTGTTTAACGGTTAACAGGAGATGGCCTATACTGAGGGACGGCCTCCCCAGAGTTCCAGAATTAAGGGAACCCCACTTTTTTCTTACAAGAGGGCACCATCCATTAAAGACAAATTGGTTAAATCAGATATTGGTTTGGTCGAACTTGATCCTGCGCATACAAAGAAAAAAAGGCACTTTCCCTTGCAAAGACTGGGCACAAAGTTGTAATGTTTTTTTTTGGGGGGGGGGGGGGTCCGACACCCTAGGAGTGGTAAGAAATAGCCCATTCATGCTTTTTTTTATTGCAATTCACGCTATGTGGCATACTGTATAAAATGCCCATGTGGGTTATTATACATGGGGGAAACCACTCAGAGGGCTAAGGACAGAATCTCCTCCTATAAGTCAGCTATTAGAAACAACAATAAGGATCAGGCTGTTTCATTGCATTTTGTAGAAAGGCAAGTGTCCTCTCTACGCTTTCAACAAATTCCTAAATTAAGAGGAGGGGACATGGGGAAACGTCTAATTGAGGGCAGAGGAATGGTGGATCAAACATCTTGATACATTCAGTCCTAATGATTTAAATAAGGAATATGACTTACTGCCAGTTATATGATAGGTAATTTATATGTACCTTTTTCATTGGGTCTGCTACATTGCAGCTGGGCACTTTTTGTTTTGCCCAGCTGCAATGTAGATACACTCGCTTCCATGTGTATCCAGCGCTGTGAGCATCTGAGAGCTTTATACATCTGAGAGGTATACTTACACCTGATTCCATCATTGGGTGATGGCTTTGTAATCACTATCTTTGTGAATAAAACTATGAATTGTAAATCTTCACTGCTGGTCGAACTTGCTTCATGTGTAAATCTACCGCATACGGTAATGACATTTAGCAATTCTGGTAGGTTCTAGTCATGTTTTATAGCATGCAGTAAATTATGCAGTATTTTGTTCTGTAATTTGCATTCATTTTAACAAATGCATTAAAAAAAAGCATTTTCACTATATGCATTAAAGTCTTCTGCTGCCCTAAAACCTGAAAAGATGCCCAACTCCCAGCACAAACTCATACAGTTCATCATGAATGCCACCAAAACCTACATTGCTTCGCAGTGGTTCAAGCAGACCCTGTCTTTTCAATGCATACTTACCCGCATTCACACAACCATGATAAACGAGAAGATCAAAGCCAATCTCTGGGACAGGACTCACCATTTCGAAAAAATTTGGCACCCCTGGATTCAGCTGAGCTCACCCCCTGGGGTCCAGAGCGCTTTGCAGACGTTATAATCCCTTCTACTCCTGAGCAGTACCCTATCGATAAAAAATCCCCTGAGTCCCTACAGTATATGAGCAGTGTAATTTTTTCTTGTTAAAACTATTGGTTTTACTATGTTCTGGTATGCATATCACATAGTTATCGACTCCAGACCTTTCAACTACATGGGCTGGGATCTCGACTGGTCAACCCTAATGTCGGATGATTCCACCAGCCTTCTTCTGTCATGCCTTTTTGTTAAACACCGCTAGGACATCATGTTGTAATAGATATTATGAGTCATTTGGAGTGTCCCAGCCCACCCTCTTCTATGATTATTTTTTTCTCTCTGCATGTCTGGAAACTGTTAATTCTGGTATTGCTACTCTCAACTATGTGTAACATGTGATTATGTTATCCTTTACTATTTTATGGTTTTATATGTCTCTTTATGACTTTGTTGTTACTTAATAAAAAAGTTTTTGAAAATAAAGTCTTCTGCTGCTGCTGAAAGCGATTGTACTGATCATCATCAGCAAGCACTGTAGCATCACCCATGATTGAAGATTGCACTGCAGGTGACAGCCTGGTATGTCTTTGCTTTAAAACGACCCTGCCTACCACAATGGGACCTTTTCTTACAGGAAGTGGTCGGTGAGGAGCTCCTGAAGTAAGCTAACCAAGAAGCTTACAAACAGATAAAAACAAGCTCTACCACTAAGTGCCTACACCGGACCAGACCAAAATATCTGTTTCGAGTTACAATATACAAATACCACAAAATACAAATGGTTGTATCATACTAAATAAAATAAATAGACACTAATAATGTATATATAATAAACAAAATGCTAGAGTAAAACCTTGGATTGCAAGAGGGCTTTGCAAGACAAGCAAACATTTTCATGAAATTTTGACTTGCTAAGCAAGCAACGTCTTCATATATAAGCAAAAAAATTATGCACATGCTGCATCATCTCAACCGAGCCGATAGTGTTTTTTTCCTTTGACAATGCAAGATTGTACTTAATGTGAGTGTAGGGACTGAACAATGTCACATTTCCGAGAAATCCTCAAAAGAAGGCAAAGTCAACGGTCATTGTTCTTGTTAAAGCCACACAAACAAAAAAAAAAAGATTGGGTGAACCAACAGATAACAATTATTCTATAAGTAATTGTAAAAGACTTTTTTTTACCTTTTTACTTTACGTAGCAAAGTACAGCAGAGTCCACGGTATCCCGTATCAGGCGATCTCCACTGGTGCCTGAGTATCCGGCACAATGGAGATCGCCTGATGCCGGATACGTGTGCATGCCGGTTGCTTGAGCAACCGGCCCTAAAATGCACAAGCCTCCCCTCACAAATACTCACCGAGCCACCAGGGAAGTCTTGCAGCCTTCTTCTTGCTCCTGGTGGGCTCCTAGCAGCTTTCCAGCTTTCCCCATGCATAGAAGCAAGCGTGTTACCTGACATGCCGTGACATGCCGGGAGCCGTGTATGGACACCAGAAGCCGCTAGGAGCCTGCTGGGTGCAAGAGGAAGGCTGCAAGATGTCCATGGAGGGTCGGTAAGTATTAAAAAGCTGAAAACACCCCTAAAACCCCCCAAAACAAAGTCCCCATAAACCCCCCCCCCCCCCCCAAAACAAAGTCCCCGTTATCCCTAGGGCATGCCGGTTAGTTGAGACTTACGGAGTTCCAGATAACGGGGACTTTCCTGTACTATGCATTTTTGTATTTTTCGGACCATAAGATGCTCCTGACCATAAGATGCACCTAGGTTTAGAGGACAAAAAAACGGGGAAAAATATATACTGACATCCTGACGAATCGCCTGTGAGGGGCTGGAAACGCGTCGATGGGCGGAGTCCAAGTGTCATGGTTACGTCACACCCGCGCCAACCGATGAATTAGCCCTGCAATACAAGCGCTGCTGTTCCGGCGTTGTGTCGCCATTACCGGCCGTGTGGTCTGTTATGAGGCCAGCAGGAAATGGGTGTTACGCGCAGTACTGAGACGCTGATCCGGCGTAGTGCAGTCTACTCTGCCGTCATAGTGAGTTGGATAAGATCTGGTGAGCGCAACCCAAGTTTATTTCCGGAAGCTGGACTGTTCCTCCCCATATCGGGATTCCATCGGGCCAAGGCTTCATAGTGGGTACCCACTCAAGATGTCACAGCGGAGGTGGTAAGAGTGACTCTCCTGTCAGGGGAGAACTGGGACCTTTTAGCCTGGAGGGAAAACACAAACTAGAGGCCCAGTTTCACGGCAGCCCCAGCCCAAATGACGTCACACTTGGGTTGCCACTGCAGAAAAACAGCAAGGATACTAGAGGGACAGCATGACAGGTAAAGTATAAATGCACAGGCACCGTGGGGCACATAATACCTTTTGAGGGACAATGGCCGGGGTTTCCATCGTGTTCATAGTTTAGTATCGCACTTTATGACCAAATCGGCCAGAGATTTCCCACCCTCTCAGATTGATACATTCAACTACTTTCCACCCGAAATAAGTCAAATTGTTAATTGGGCATGCTTGTGGAGGCACAGCTTTTAATGCGATTTGATAATAATGATTGAAGAGGTTGGTGGATTGGCCAGCCCTAAATCATTAAATGAGAGGCAGCCTGGGGGGAAATCTCCCCCCTTCCCCCCTGGCCAGTCCTCCCCTGTCTCCTGTGCTGAGAATATATATCTATTCCTGAGGTGATAGTCCAGCACTTACATCACTGCTGTGCAGGTGGACTCATTATCCCCTATGGGGAGTGTATCCTCAGTTATCACGCTACACAGAAGAACAAGGCAGCGCTTTTGAGTGCATGGGCGCCATTGTGTGTATGCATGGGTGGACGAATGATGCCGGCTTAGGTCAGATAGCAATAGGACTTAGGTTATGAGCTTGAATTCATGGTACTTGGACTTTCAGCGAGTTTTTACTGGTGTTTTAGTGAAGCTGATTTTTGCCTGCAGTCAAGCTAGTCTGTGTCATTTGTGTCTTTGACAATAAATTTTTCTATTATCTGACTTAATATATCATGAACCCTGGCCTCTATTTGTATATTAGTGATATTCTTAAGGGTGATATGTTGCAATATCATGTGACTGTCAGGAGTAGAGTGGTAGGTTAAAGGGACACTGTAGGGGGGTCGGGGGAAAATGAGTTGAAGTTACCCGGGGCTTCTAATGGTCCCCTGCAGACATCCTGTGCCCGCGCAGCCACTCCCCAATGCTCTGGCCCCGCCTCTGGTTCACTTCTGGAATTTCAGACTTTAAAGTCTGAAAACCACTGCGCCTGCGTTGCCGTGTCCTCACTCCCGCTGATGGCACTAGGAGCGTACTGCGCAGGCCCAATATGGTCTGTACCTGCGCCATGCGCTCCTGGTGACATCAGGGGAAGCGAGGACACGGCAACGCAGGCGCAGTGGTTTTCAGACTTTAAAGTCTGAAATTCCAGAAGTGAACCAGAGGCGGGGCCAGAACATTGGGGAGTGGCTGCGCGGGCACAGGATGTCTGCGGGGGACCATTAGAAGCCCCGGGTAACTTCAACTCATTTTCCCCCGACCCCCCTACAGTATCCCTTTAAATAATATACATTCTGACCACCATCTGTGAGGGTAACATTTGATCTTATTTTAAAAATATATACTAAACCTGTTTCATCCATGGTGAATGGGCATCTTGTGTAGAGATGGCTAGAACCTCCGATTTTAGGTTCGCGAACCTCGAACGCAAACTTCCCCAAAAGTTCGGTTTGCGCGAACTTTCGCGAACCGCGATAGACTTCAATGGGGAGGCGAACTTTGAAAACTAGAAACATTTATGCTGGCCACAAAAGTGATGGTAAAGATGTTTCAAAGGGTCTAACACCTGGAGGGGGCATGGCAGAGTGGGATACACGCCAAAAGTCCCGGGGAAAAATCAGGATTTGACGCACAGCACCGTTTTAAGGGCAGAAATCACATTGCATGCTAAATTGGAGGCCTAAAGTGCTTTAAAACATCTTGCATGTGTATACATCAATCAGGGAGTGTAATTAGTGTACTGCTTCACACTGACAGACCAAACTCACTGTGTAACGCACCGCAAACAGCTGTTTGTGTAGTGATGGCCATGCTGGACTGGTGCACACCATGGCCAGAGTGCAGGCGATAGCGGTTTTCAAGCCTATATGGTCGCCGGGCCGAGGTAGCTCAATGACAACAACAGTGACTGTCCAGCTGATCAAATTTGGTCTTTCCCCAATGAAGCAATTACCTTATTATCTTGGGTGTGCCCCCCCCCCAAGAGACTCATATAGCCGGCCGTCATTGCTTCATTGTAATACGCAAGCCCTTCACCACGGAAAGGTAACGATCACGAAGGGGAATTGACACACACACACTGGTACCGTGAACAGGTGCAGTGACTGGTATATAATATAACACTGCTTGCGGTCACGTAGGTAGGTGCACTGAACACATATACAGGGATTGGTATTACAAATGTGCAGCTGTCACACACAAAGGTACCGTGAATAGGTAGTCACTGAATGTGCTGGGCCTGGCAGTGGCACAGTAGGAATTACCAAGGGGCCAAGGGCCAGCTGCGACTGACTGACAGGGCTGTATATGCAACAAGTGTCTGTGGGACACACACACACACACACACACACACACACAAATAAAAATAGATCACAAGAACAACATTAGCTCTCAAAAGAGCTGTTGAGGGGTGCTTTTTAGCAATAAGTATCAGCAAGGAGCAAGCTAACAAGCCTAACAAGAGCCTAACTAAGCTTTTCCTATGTCTCTCTGTAGCAAGCTCTCCCTTCTCTAATTACTGCAGCCACACAAGTGAGTGAAATGGCTGACGCTGCCTGCCTTTTATAGGGGGGGGGGGGCTCCAGGAGGGAGTGTAGCCTGATTGGCTACCATGTGTCTGCTGACTGTGATGTAGAGGGTCAAAGTTGACCCTAATGATGTAGTATAGGGGGCGGGTCGAACTCGCATATAGTTTGTGGTTCACCGCGAATGCAAACCACCAAAGTTTGCGCGAATCCGTTCGCCGGCAAACCATTCGGGCCATCTCTAATCTTGTGGATTATGCTCCCTTTGTACCTGTTGTGTCTCCCTGTGTCCTCCTGTGTCCCCCATGTGTCTACCTCTGTCATCCTTGTGTCCTACTCCATGCCCCTTTGTGTCCTCCTCTATGCCCCTTTGTGTCCCCTTGTGTCCTCCTCTATGCCCCTTTGTGTCCCCCTGTGTCCTCCTCTATGCCCCTTTGTGTCCCCCTTGTGCCCTCCTCTATGCCCCTTTGTGTCCTCCGTTTGTCCTCTGCATGGGCACAGTACAGGAAGTTCCCGACATTGCAGTGGGTTGGAGGTTCGTATTGGCAGACGTTCACAAGTCAGGAACTCCCTGCATTTGTGCTATAAGACGCAGTGACTTTTTCCTCCCACTTTTGAGGGAGAAAAAGTGAGTCTTGTGCTAGGTACACACGATGAGATTTTCTGGCAGATTTCCTGCCAGATCAATTATTTCCAATATGTCCGATCTGACTTCCGATCGATTTTTCGTTCACTTCTATGGAAAATCAATTGGAAATCAGATGGGACATGCTTGGAAATAATCGATCTGGCAGGAAATCTGCCTGAAAATCTCATTGTGTGTACTAGGCATTATAGTCCAAAAAATACAGTAAGTATTTTTCTATAAATGTTTTTGTATTGTGGAACAAATCCTCTGAGTTTCCATCCATCTTTATGGGGAAATTTGCTTTGATATAAGAGTGCTTTGGATTACAAGCATGTTTCCGGGAACAAATTATGCTCGCAAACTAAGGGTCCACTGTATTTGCTAAGTTCCTTATTGATGCTCGGATTTACAGAAAAGAATCAGACTGTAGCTCTATAATGTAGATATAAATTAAGTTAGTGGAATGATGAAGATGAGATGATGCAGTTGGTAGCAATAATATTTAATTCTGAATAATAACTCTGCCATCTCCATCCAGTCTATAGGTGGCACACTATCCTAGTGAATTTGCTGCTCAATATTCCCTCTTACCGGAGCTAGTTAAATCAGTAGACGGTATGCTGTTAGTTATATAGGACAATAAAAACACAACAGCCAGATTCCCAATCAAGTCAGTCTTAATAATGACCTCGTAAAATGATGCAGAAACAGAAGGACGGGGATGAAGGCTCCATCATAAAAATCAAAACAAAAACCTGATAGCAGCAAATAGGAAGTGGAGGGAAAAGCACAATAAATTGAGCCATAAATTCTAAAATGACTTATTTAGAAAACCTGGCAATGTAAAGGGTGTCACTGCCCAGGATGAAAGCACACAAGTTTTCTGGAGGAACTGTGAGGAAATGTAGAAAGAGGACAATGCATGAGGACCTGTCATTTCTACATAGGTACCTAAGGAAGGTTTGTTTATAAATGTATGAACCAGTATTATCAATGTAATTACAAAGATCTGTTTATTTTCTCCTTTTCCATGATATAGTGTAATAAATGAAAAGACACCCCTGTCATCAGAGCAAGGGCACATACGGTCAGCCAGGACTTAACTGCACCTGTCCTGAATCTCAGGGGTAAACATCGCTGCCAGGGGCATAACTAGACTTAATAGGGCCCCCTGCAAAAATGAGAGCATGGCCTTTGTCCCCAAATCCCAAGGGAATGGGAGCCAACGACTGACAGCAGAGAGTGTTCTTCTGTGAAGCAGCCTATGGAAGCAGGAACAAATGACACATGGTCCTGCACACGGTTTTCATGAGTGAGTGGGGAGGTTTCTTTGCTGATTGGCTGCATTTGCGCTTGGGGAGAGGGAGGTGCAGGAGCCCCGAAAGCCTCTGGGCCCCCCTGCAATAGTAAGGGTCGCAGGGGTGATTGCTACGCCCATGATCACCGTGTGCTGCAGCCGCTACTGCCCCTGTGCTGTGGAGATTTTTTGGGGGTGCCAGCTCTGGATCGGGGTTACACAGGAGGACAAGGGAAGCCTCATTAGGATCCAGAGGCTTTTCCCTCCTGAGGTAAGTACCCCCTAGGGGGAGTTTTTTTCATTACAGGTTCACTTTAAAGGGAACCAGCAGCAGCAGTCACTGCATTTATTCATTTCCTCTGTACCTGCGTGTATGTGAAAGCCGCACATTGAATTGTGTAAGACCATACCACCACCAGTCCACGCTGCATACCTGTACCTGTGTGTGACCGCAGTAATTGTATTATATATACCAGCAGCAGCAGCAGTCACTGCATTTATTCATTTTCTCTGTACCTGCGTGTGTGTGAAAGCCGCACATTGAATTGTGTAAGACCATACCACCACCAGTGCACGCTGCATACCTGTACCTGTGTGTGACCGCAGTAATTGTATTATATATACCAGCAACAGCAGTCACTGCATTTATTCATTTCCTCTGTACCTGCGTGTGTGTGAAAGCTGCACATTGAATTGTGTAAGACCATACCACCACCAGTCCACGCTGCATACCTGTACCTGTGTGTGACCGCAGTAATTGTATTATATACCAGCAGCAGCAGCAGTCACTGCATTTATTCATTTTCTCTGTACCTGTGTGTATGTGAAAGCTGCACATTGAATTGTGTAAGACCATACCACCACCAGTCCACGCTGCATACCTGTACCTTTGTGTGACCGCAGTAATTGTATTATATATACCAGCAACAGCAGTCACTGCATTTATTCATTTTCTCTGTACCTGCGTGTGTGAAAGCTGCACATTGAATTGTGTAAGACCATACCACCACCAGTCCATGCTGCATACCTGTACCTGTGTGTGACCGCAGTAATTGTATTATATATACCAGCAGCAGCAGCAGTCACTGCATTTATTCATTTTCTCTGTACCTGCGTGTATGTGAAAGCCGCACATTGAATTGTGTAAGACCATACCACCACCAGTCCACGATATTGATCATGCAACAGTTTCACTTCATCCTGGTAGTGCATGTGCACCACTTCTAGCTCTTTTTGAAGCGACTCAATATGGAGGCGATAGCCCTCTGTCAGGTTGCTTCTGTCTCCATCCTGCAGCTGCCTGGTAACAATGGATTCTTGGCTTCTGAGGATGCCAAATAGGCCATGCCGTGTAAAGTGGGCGTGGTCATAGGTGGGGCCAAATGTACTTGAACATAGCAGTGGCGTAACTTAAATATATTCAATAGGCAGTATTTCACATATATAAGCACCTCACCTGGCTTTTGTCTTGCCTTCGGCTGGCTGGCCTGTGTGCTGTACTTGGCTGGTGGTGATGCTGTGCTGGCCTGGCTGGTGGTGATGCTGTGCCGGCCTGGCTGATGGTGATGCTGTGCCGGCCTGGCTGATGGTGATGCTGTACCGGCCTGGCTGATGGTGATGCTGTGCCGGCCTGGCTGACGGTGATGCTGTGCCGGCCTGGCTGGCGGTGATGTTGAGCCGGCCTGGCTTTGCTAGGTGACTTGCTGGGGCTTTGCTGGGCTGGGCAATTTGCTGGGGCATTTTGGGGGGCTTTGCTGGGCTGGGGGCTTTACTAGGCTTTGCCTGGCTGTATGCTTTGCTGGGCTTGGACCAGGAGGCTTTGCTAGGCAGGGGGGGGGGGGTGGGGGGGGGGATGAAGTTTCATTGTTGAGGGCTCTGCTTTGCTTGGCTGTGGATAGGTAGCTTCCCCCAGCATAGGTTAGATAGGCAGCTTCCCCCAGTGTAGATTAGATAGGTAGGTTTCCAGGGGCCTAGTCCTGGGAAAAGAGGTGAGTGGGGCCACCCTAAAAACTTCTGCGCCGCGCGTGGCGCGGCGTGCCAAAAATGGGCGTGCTCAAGCATAACGTGGGCGTGGTCATGGGTGGGGCCAAATATACATGACCTTAGCAGTGATGTAAAAGGTCTGGCGGGGAATTCTGAGCTCTGCCGTAGTGTATCCCCCCAAAATAGATGTAATCTGACAGCATTTCACCAAAAAGACATATAATCTGGTAGAAGTTCCTCCAAAATACAGATAATATGGCAGTGGTTCCCCCAAAATAGACAATGTGGCAGCAGTAATTCCCCCAACGTACACATAATTTGGAAGCAGTTCCCCAAAATACGCGAAACCTGGCAGCGGATCACCCAAAATACACGTAACACCCCAAATACATGCAATCTGGCAGCAGTGGTACCCCAAACATACACAATCTGGCATCAGTTCCCTAAAATACACGTAATCTGGCAGCAGCTGTTCCCCTAACATACACATAATCTGGCAGCTGTTCCCCAAAATAAATAACAGCGGTTCCACAAAAATGCAGATAATCTGACAGCAGTTCCGCCAAAATAGGTACCCCCAGCATAGGTAGCCAGGTCTATAGGTGTCCCCAGTATAAGTAGCCATGAGTATAGTAGTCCCCAGTATATGTAGCCAGAGGTTTAGTTGCCTAGTATATGTAGCCAGGGGTATATGTCCCCAGTATATGTAGTCAGGGGTTTAGTAGTCCCCAGTATATGTAGCTAGAGGTACAGGTGTCCAGTATATGTAGCCAGGGGTATAGGTGCCCAGTATATGTAGGTAGGGGTATATGTGCCCAGTATATGTAGTCAGGGGTATATGTCCCCAGTATATGTAGTCAGGGGTATATGTCCCCAGTATATGTAGCCAGAGGTACAGGTGTCCAGTATATGTAGTCAGGGGTATAGGTGCCCAGTATATGTAGGTAGGGGTATATGTGCCCAGTATATGTAGCCAGGGGTATATGTGCACAGTACATGTAGCCAGGGGTATATGTGCCCAGTATATTTAGGCAGAGGTATATGTCCCAGTATATGTAGTCAGGGGTATATGTCCCAGTATATGTAGCCAGGGGTATATGTCCAAGTATATGTAGCCAGGGGTATATGTCCCAGTATATGTAGCCAGGGGTATATGTCCCAGTATATGTAGCCAGGGTATATGTGCCCAGTATATGTAGGCAGGGGTATATGTGCCCAATATATGTTGGCAGGGGTATACAGTATGTCCCCAGAATAGGTAGTCAGGTGTCCCCCCAGCAGGAGGGGAGCAGCGCAGTGGAAGGAGAGATGTGGGGACAGCGGGGAAGGGGGGTCCACTCCCCCCTCCTTCCCTCACCTTAGGGCTCTCCATCCTTCGATCGCCCCTCCAGAACTAATGTGCGGGTGGCCAGCAGTGGGTGGGACTTACCTCTTCCTCGTTCCGGCGCAAGTGGGAGCTATCCACTGCCGCTAGTCTGGTCTGGTCTAGACCAGAGCAGCGGCACGCAGATCTTACCTAGCGCTTGGATCGAGGAAGAGGTAAGTCCCGCCCACTGCCAGCCGCCGCACATTAGTTCTGGAGGGGAGAGCGAGGGATGGAGAGCCCTATGGTGAGGGAAGGAGGGGGAAGATGGCCCCCCCTCTCAGCTGCTGCCCACAGCTCTCCTTCCACTGCGCTGCTCCCCTCCGCACAGACCCACCATGCTGTATATGCGGAGGTGAAGTCCTAACGCCCACACTAGTGGTCGAAGGCTGATCGAGGTCTGACGCTGGCAGCAGGGACGGCGGGCGTCCAGGGCAGGGCAGATGCCCCAATTTTCCCGACGTGGCCCTTGGGTAGGACCATAGAAAGGATTCAGTTTATTTTCACTAAAGGTTTCTTTAAATTTCTTACAATATTTTTTTCACTTCAATTTCCTCCTAATGATCAGATGAAAAACTAGGAGCACCAAGTGATTGGTTGGATATAGGGTGTAAACTAGTCAATAACTCAAAATTCTAACGGGTATGGCAGTTGATCACTCACTAGCTAGTGCAAGGCTGCTAATCTGCCCATGAGCTCCTTCCACACAGTGAAGCAAAAATAACTATAATGAGGAGTATATTTAGCAATTTCAGTAGACACACTACTTTCAAAAAAACAGTATTTGCTATTTAATTAGACAGAAGTTCTCTTTTAACCTGCATTTGACAAAGCTCGGTGAGAAGTAGGCAGTCATATTTGCATCTGAACCACTGAGAGAACTGCATATCTGCTCCTTCTGTTAGCAGAATGCTAATTCTGTATGTGTGGAGTAATAGGAGTCGTTTGTGTCTAGACAAACCAAGGCACCTGTTGTTCCTTCAGATGCCTCAGTCAGATCCTAATCCCATGCAAACCACAAGATGGGCACATGCTTAGTGTAAGGAGAAGGCTCACTTCTGCTTGATATCCATGCAGAGTGATAGCATGATGCTACATTCTGCTGCTTCTGTTACCACACCAGGCTAAAGGTGGGCATGGGCATACATTAGATGACTTGGTGGCGGATCAACCATCTGATTCGGTGCCGCCAAGAGCATGCCCGATCAACGATGCTGCAAGATGTCGGGCCAACATGCTCGATCAGGTGCGTGGCGGTAATTGCATGTGATATCAGGATGATCAACGAACATGATCGACACCTGTGTTAGGCTGGCAACCACGTGGGGTGAGTGTATGTGAGGAAGAGTGCACCTGTAAGTGGCGGGCACTGACTAGTATAGTATTAGTGCATGGGGGGCACATTTTACACTGAGTGGACAGGGGTGGCGAGGCGACAAGGCGGCAAGGGTGCTCGGATACACCTTTTCAAAATCCGAATTGATCCGGATACCCAGATATCGGATATCCGAATCCGAACATTTTGGTATCCGAGTAAACCCGAATATTCGAACCCAATATCGGGCTGGATTCGGATATCCGGATAGAAAACCGGAAGTGACCTGAAAAATGGCTTAAAATGCATTCAAAAGTCTCTTCAAATGGTCAAAATCCCTTTCGGGGGTCTCTCTCTCTCCTTCTGCTTGGATATCTGAACTAACTATCCGCCCGGATTTCGGATTTCAGATGGGAAATCCGAGGTATTGTAATTTAAAGTTCGGATAGTGGAAAAAGTTCGGATTATCTGGGTAGTTGGGATATTCGGAATCCAGGATGAGCACAGTGACAAGGCGGTGTCAATAGGCCAATTCCCACACACTTTCATGCTGAAATTGATCAGGAATAGGCCTGCTGTGTATTGGCGGCTGACAGAACTCTCTTTAGTCAGATTCCATCAGAGAGAGATTTGTCTCTTGGTCAAATCTGCCTGTCATCGCTAGATGTATGGCCATTTGGCCACCTTAACACTACACACCTTTTTGTGTACTTCCATTCACCAAGTAAGGTGTACAAGAATATGGAGCTGGCAAGCAGAAACTGTCCTTTGATAGATGGAGATAAGCACTGATAGGCACAGACTGAGAATGGTTATTGTAATTTCCATAATTTTTATCTTTATGCGCCCATAACTAAAAAGCTGGTAGGAATTTTCCCTGTTCATTGTATGCATGGCATCTGCAATACAACCAAGTGATTGTCTGTGTGGCTGGTAGTGTTGGGCGAACACCTAGATGTTCGGGTTCGCGAACGTTCGCCGAACATCGCCGCGATGTTCGGGTGTTCGACCCGAACTCCGAACATAATGGAAGTCAATGGGGACCCGAAATTTCGTGCTTTGTAAAGCTTCCTTACATGCTACATACCCCAAATTTTCAGGGTGTGTGCACCTTGGGAGTGGGTACAAGAGGGAAAAAAAATTAGCAAAAAGAGCTTATAGTTTTTGAGAAAATCGATTTTAAAGTTTCAAAGGGAAAACTGTCTTTTAAATGCGGGAAATGTCTGTTTTCTTTGCACAGGTAACATGCTTTTTGTCGGCATGCAGTCATAAATGTAATACATATAAGAGGTTCCAGGAAAAGGGACCGGTAACGCTAACCCAGCAGCAGCACACGTGATGGAACAGGAGGAGGGTGGCGCAGGAGGAGAAGGCCACGCTTTGAGACACAACAACCCAGGCCTTGCATGAGGACAAGAAGCGTGCGGATAGCAATTTGCATTTTGTCGCCATGCAGTCATAAATTTAATACAGATGAGAGGTTCAATAAACAGGGACCGGAAACGCTAACCCATCACAGATGTTCATTGTTCATGTTACTTGGTTGGGGTCCGGGAGTGTTGCGTAGTCGTTTCCAATCCAGGATTGATTCATTTTAATTTGAGTCAGACGGTCTGCATTTTCTGTGGAGAGGCGGATACGCCGATCTGTGACGATGCCTCCGGCAGCACTGAAACAGCGTTCCGACATAACGCTGGCTGCCGGGCAAGCCAGCACCTCTATTGCGTACATTGCCAGTTTGTGCCAGGTGTCTAGCTTCGATACCCAATAGTTGAAGGGTGCAGATGGATTGTTCAACACAGCTATGCCATCTGACATGTAGTCCTTGACCATCTTCTCCAGGCGATCGGTGTTGGAGGTGGATCTGCACACTTGCTGTTCTGTGTGCTGCTGCATGGGTGTCAGAAAATTTTCCCACTCCAAGGACACTGCCGATACCATTCCCTTTTGGGCACTAGCTGCGGCTTGTGTTGTTTGCTGCCCTCCTGGTCGTCCTGGGTTTGCGGAAGTCAGTCTGTCGGCGTACAACTGGCTAGAGGAGGGGGAGGATGTCAATCTCCTCTTTAAAGTCTCCACAAGGGCCTGCTGGTATTCTTCCATTTTGACCTGTCGGACTCTTTCTTCAAGCAGTTTTAGAACATTGTGTTTGTACCGTGGATCCAGAAGGGTATAAACCCAGTAATTGGTGTTGTCCAGAATGCGCACAATGCGTGGGTCGCGTTCAATGCAGTCCTAGGCCGAAGAGGTCATAGCCTAGGGTCACAAAAACCTGTTTATTTGGGCTATTTCAATGGTAGTGATGGTGACGTACATAAATATCAGCCATGGCCGTTAGCAACGTCTGAATTTCACGAAATGTCTCATGCAGGTAGAAGACATATTGTTAGACTTGGATTCCAAAGATGGGGTCCCTACATCTCTGCAAACCAGAGTTACAGGGCTCTAAAATTGGTAAAATCCCCCATAGGCTTTCATTGGGCCTCCTATTTACAGTTCCAAAATCTCACATCTTTTCAAAGGGCAAATGATCAGCAGTGGCAAATTTTCTAGCATTGTAGGGACCCTTAGGGGGAACATGACTGGTGAGTTTCGGGCCCCTAGGCCGAAGAGGTCATAGCCTAGGGTCACAAAAACCTGTTTATTTGGGCTATTTCAATGGTAGTGATGGTGACGTACATAAATCTCAGCCATGGCCGTTAGCAACGTCTGAATTTCACGAAATGTCTCATGCAGGTAGAAGACATATTGTTAGACTTGGATTCCAAAGATGGGGTCCCTACATCTCTGCAAACCAGAGTTACAGGGGTCCAAAATTGGTAAAATCCCCCATAGACTTTCATTGCCTCCCTATTTCACTTTCCAAAATCTCACATCTTTTCAAAGGGCAATGGCTCAGCTGTACCAAATTTTCTAGCATTGTAGGGACCCTTAGGGGGAACATGACTGGTGAGTTTCGGGCCCCTAGGCTAAAGAGGTCATAGCCTAGGGTCACAAAAACCTGTTTATTTGGGCTATTTCAATGGTAGTGATGGTGACGTACATAAATCTCAGCTATGGCCGTTAGCAACGTCTGAATTTCACGAAATGTCTCATGCAGGTAGAAGACATATTGTTAGACTTGGATTCCAAAGATGGGGTCCCTACATCTCTGCAAACCAGATTTACAGGGGTCCAAAATTGGTAAAATCCCCCATAGACTTTCATTGCCTCCCTATTTCACTTTCCAAAATCTCACATCTTTTCAAAGGGCAATGGCTCAGCAGTACCAAATTTCCTAGCATTGTAGGGACCCTTAGGGGGAACATGACTGGTGATTTTCGGGCCCCTAGGCCAAAGAGGTCATAGCCTAGGGTCACAAAAACCTGTTTATTTGGGCTATTTCAATGGTAGTGATGGTGACGTACATAAATCTCAGCTATGGCCGTTAGCAACGTCTGAATTTCACGAAATGTCTTATGCAGGTAGAAGACATATTGTTAGACTTGGATTCCAAAGATGGGGTCCCTACATCTCTGCAAACCAGAGTTACAGGGCTCCAAAATTGTTAAAATCCCCCATAGGCTTTCATTGGGCCTACTATTTACCGTTCCAAAATCTCACACCATTTCAAAGGGCAATGGCTCAGCAGTGGCAAAACTCACCAGTCATGATCCCCCTAAGGATCCCTACAATGCTAGAAAATTTGGTACTGCTGAGCCATTGCCCTTTGAAAAGATGTGAGATTTTGGAAAGTGAAATAGGGAGGCAATGAAAGTCTATGGGGGATTTTACCAATTTTGGAGCCCTGTAACTCTGGTTTGCAGAGGTGTAGGGACCCCATCTTTGGAATCCAAGTCTAACAATATGTCTTCTACCTGCATGAGACATTTCGTGAAATTCAGACGTTGCTAACGGCCATGGCTGAGATTTATGTACGTCACCATCACTACCATTGAAATAGCCCAAATAAACAGGTTTTTGTGACCCTAGGCTATGACCTCTTCGGCCTAGGGGCCCGAAACTCACCAGTCATGTTCCCCCTAAGGGTCCCTACAATGCTAGAAAATTTGGTACTGCTGAGCCATTGCCCTTTGAAAAGATGTGAGATTTTGGAAAGTGAAATAGGGAGGCAATAAAAGTCTATGGGGGATTTTACCAATTTTGGAGCCCTGTAACTCTGGTTTGCAGAGATGTAGGGACCCCATCTTTGGAATCCAAGTCTAACAATATGTCTTCTACCTGCATGAGACATTTCGTGAAATTCAGACGTTGCTAACGGCCATGGCTGAGATTTATGTACGTCACCATCACTACCATTGAAATAGCCCAAATAAACAGGTTTTTGTGACCCTAGGCTATGACCTCTTTGGCCTAGGGGCCCGAAACTCACCAGTCATGTTCCCCCTAAGGGTCCCTACAATGCTAGAAAATTTGGTACTGCTGAGCCATTGCCCTTTGAAAAGATGTGAGATTTTGGAAAGTGAAATAGGGAGGCAATGAAAGTCTATGGGGGATTTTACCAATTTTGGACCCCTGTAACTCTGGTTTGCAGAGATGTAGGGACCCCATCTTTGGAATCCAAGTCTAACAATATGTCTTCTACCTGCATGAGACATTTCGTGAAATTCAGACGTTGCTAAGGGCCATGGCTGAGATTTATGTACGTCACCATCACTACCATTGAAATAGCCCAAATAAACAGGTTTTTGTGACCCTAGGCTATGACCTCTTCGGCCTAGGGGCCCGAAACTCACCAGTCATGTTCCCCCTAAGGGTCCCTACAATGCTAGAAAATTTGCCACTGCTGATCAATTGCCCTTTGAAAAGATGTGAGATTTTGGAACTGTAAATAGGAGGCCCAATGAAAGCCTATGGGGGATTTTACCAATTTTGGACCCCTGTAACTCTGGTTTGCAGAGATGTAGGGACCCCATCTTTGGAATCCAAGTCTAACAATATGTCTTCTACCTGCATGAGACATTTCGTGAAATTCAGACGTTGCTAACGGCCATCGATGAGATTTATGTACGTCACCATCACTACCATTGAAATAGCCCAAATAAACAGGTTTTTGTGACCCTAGGCTATGACCTCTTCGGCCTAGGACTGCATTGAACGCGACCCACGCATTGTGCGCATTCTGGACAACACCAATTACTGGGTTTATACCCTTCTGGATCCACGGTACAAACACAATGTTCTAAAACTGCTTGAAGAAAGAGTCCGACAGTTCAAAATGGAAGAATACCAGCAGGCCCTTGTGGAGACTTTAAAGAGGAGATTGACATCCTTCCCCTCCTCTAGCCAGTTGTACGCCGACAGACTGACTTCCGCAAACCCAGGACGACCAGGAGGGCAGCAAACAACACAAGCCGCAGCTAGTGCCCAAAAGGGAATGGTATCGGCAGTGTCCTTGGAGTGGGAAAATTTTCTGACACCCATGCAGCAGCACACAGAACAGCAAGCGTGCAGATCCACCTCCAACACCGATCGCCTGGAGAAGATGGTCAAGGACTACATGTCAGATGGCATAGCTGTGTTGAACAATCCATCTGCACCCTTCAACTATTGGGTATCAAAGCTAGACACCTGGCACAAACTGGCAATGTACGCAATAGAGGTGCTGGCTTGCCCGGCAGCCAGCATTATGTCGGAACGCTGTTTCAGTGCTGCCGGAGGCATCGTCACAGATCGGCGTATCCGCCTCTCCACAGAAAATGCAGACCGTCTGACTCAAATTAAAATGAATCAATCAGGGATTGGAAACGACTACGCAACACTCCCGGACCCCAACCAAGTAACATGAACAATGAACATCTGTGATGGGTTAGCGTTTCCGGTCCCTGTTTATTGAACCTCTCATCTGTATTACATTTATGACTGCATGGCGACAAAACGCAAATTGCTATCCGCACGCTTCTTGTCCTCATGCAAGGCCTGGGTTGTTGTGTCTCAAAGCGTGGCCTTCTCCTCCTGCGCCACCCTCCTCCTGTTCCATCACATGTGCTGCTGCTGGGTTAGCGTTACCGGTCCCTTTTCCTGGAACCTCTTATATGTATTACATTTATGACTGCATGCCGACAAAAAGCATGTTACCTGTGCAAAGAAAACAGACATTTCCCGCATTTAAAAGACAGTTTTCCCTTTGAAACTTTAAAATCGATTTTCTCAAAAACTATAAGCTCTTTTTGCTAAATTTTTTTTCCTCTTGTACCCACTCCCAAGGTGCACATACCCTGTACATTTGGGGTATGTAGCATATAAGGAGGCTTTACAAAGCACGAAAGTTCGGGTCCCCATTGACTTCCATTATGTTCGGAGTTCGGCTCGAACACCCGAACATCGCGGCCATGTTCGGCCTGAACCCGAACATCTAGATGTTCGCCCAACACTACACGTGACCCGTTCGGCCAATCACAGCGCTAGCCGAACGTTCGGGTAACGTTCGGCCATGCGCTCTTAGTTCGGCCATATGGCCGAACAGTTTGGCCGAACACCATCAGGTGTTCAGCCGAACTCGAACATCACCCGAACAGGGTGAGGTTCTGCAGAACCCGAACAGTGGCGAACACTGTTCGCCCAACACTAGTGGCTGGTGCTTGGCAATGGGTGGCATTTTAATGCTGACCTTTGTTGCAAGGTTGCTGAAGCACTGGCATCCATTGTGAGGGATTTGGGTGCCAGTGTTTATCTATCACCTAGTTGAAGCAGCAGGTGTCATGATACTGGTCATGAGTGGTTAATTTGGCCAGTTGGCTTTAGCTATTACCGAGCCAAGGTATCAGCCCTGGGTGCTTAGTTTCAGCATGGGGGGGGGGGGGGGGAGCAAAGGTGAGTATTAGTTATTTAGGGTTAGTGTAAAGGTGGGTCATAGTTTAGGTGGGTTAGGGATTAGGATAATAAGAGGTTAATTTTAATAGTCAGGATAAGGGGATTAGGGTTAAGTGTCAGAAATGGGGTTAGTATTGGGAAGAAAGTTAGGATTAGACATTAATGTTGGTAAGGAGGAGAAGTTGCTGTAGAGTTAAGGCTCGTATACACGCTTGACTAAAGTGAGATGAGGCGACTGATAATGACTGCTTCAGACAGCAAACAATGAAGCGTGTGCAAGGCAGCCCCTGACCGCCAACCTCCAACCTCCAAGCAATCTGCCTGTCAGATCAACTTACCCAATAGGCGGCCAACTTGTTTGAAGACGCCGATCCCCCTGCCGGCTCCTCCGTCTCCCCTCCGCCCCCCGCATAGCTACAATACGCATCGACAGCAGACAAGCCTTTGTACTGGCCAGTTCAGCTATGTCGCCCAGGGGGATTGGGTACCAATACCCGATGGGCGACATCAATTGCAGGTGTGTATGCACCTTAAAGCAGCAGGGACATCCATACTAGCCCTGGAAGAAAACACATATATAAGTAGATAAATACTTTTTCTACTTACATTACACATTGTCCACATTTTGATTTCAGTAACTGTTATAAGTAAATAAAGAAAAAATTGTGTCAGGCATTTTCCATCTTTACTACCTCTGACTGAAGCCAATCCTGATGTCATTACCTCCCTTACTCTTTTTTTTCTCATATAAACTACACTGTCATATGTGGTGCTAGTAAAAAAGGGCGCACAGGGATAGTGGACAAAAAGGACGCCGCCATAGACTGCAATGCAAACTATCGGCTATTTGGCGCCCGACAGGAAAAAAGGGCGCCCGAGAAATAGCGGTTACAGGGATCGTGTTAACAAAAGTTTTTGTTTACAGAAGAAGGTTTATAACAAATATCGTTTACAGGTTCGTTTTGACTTTGTGTTATACTTATTTTTTCGGTTTTAAATTTTGCTTATAGCAGTTTTTACTTATTTTTTAGTTTAAAAATTTCGCTTACAAAAGTATAACAGCGAAATTTTCGTTTATACTTCTTTGATCATTTAAAAATTTGTTTTCATATGTATAATGCATAAATACCGTTTTCAACCTTATTGTATTAGAAATACATCGCTTTTGGTATTAACTTTGTTTTTACACTTATAATGCGTCGATTATAGTTACTAAAATATCGCTTTTAATATTACTGTTATTTTAAGATTTCTAATGTGTACGTGATTGTAAGGCCATCTATTGTATTGTATATATTTATATATATTTTTCTCTATTTATAATATTAATGTTTATGTGATTTTAAGGCTATTTATTCTATTACAAATATATAAATTATTTTATTCATGTTATTTGTAGTGAAGTATTTTAAGGATTAAATATATTATTGTTTATATGTGTTTAGGGTGTTTGTGCGGTGGGGATGGTTAAGTTTAGGCATTACCAGGGGGGTCTAGGGGTTAGGGATAGGTACAGGGAGGGTTAGGTATAGTTACAGTATAATATACGCAGCCAGGGGGTGGTTAGGGTTAGGCACCACCAGGGAGTGGTTAGGGTTAGACACCACCAGGGGGGTCTAGGGGTTAGGTACAGGGAGGGTTAGGTATAGTTACAGTGCAATATACACCACCAGGTGTATATGGTTAGGGTTAGGCATCACCAGGGGAGATTTAGGGTTAGGCACCACTAGGGGGGTGCTTAGGTTTAGGCACCACCAGAGGGTGGATAGGTTTAGGCACCACCAGGAGGGTCTTAGGGTTAGGCACCACCAGAGTGTGGTTAGATTTAGGCACCACCAGGGGGGTCTTAGAGTTAGGCACCAGCAGGGGGGTGGTTAGGGTTAGGCACCACCAGGGGGGTGGTTAGGGTTAGGCACCACCAGGGGGGTCTAGGGGTTAGGTACAGGGAGGGTTAGGTATAGTTACAGTGCAATATACACCACCAGGTGTATATGGTTAGGGTTAGGCATCACCAGGGGAGATTTAGGGTTAGGCACCACTAGGGGGGTGCTTAGGTTTAGGCACCACCAGAGGGTGGATAGGTTTAGGCACCACCAGGGGGGTCTTAGGGTTAGGCACCACCAGAGTGTGGTTAGGTTTAGGCACCACCAGGGGGGTCTTAGAGTTAGGCACCAGCAGGGGGGTGGTTAGGGTTAGGCACCACCAGGGGGGTGGTTAGGGTTAGGCACCACCAGGGGGGTCTAGGGGTTAGGTACAGGGAGGGTTAGGTATAGTTATAGTGCAATATACACCACCAGGTGTATATGGTTAGGGTTAGGCATCACCAGGGGAGATTTAGGGTTAGGCACCACTAGGGGGGTGCTTAGGTTTAGGCACCACCAGGGGGGTCTTAGGGTTAGGCACCACCAGAGGGTGGTTAGGTTTAGGCACCACCAAGGGGGTCTTAGGGTTAGGCACCACCAGGGGGGTCTTAGGGTTAGGCACCACCAGGGGGGTCTTAGGGTTAGGCACCACCAGGGGGGTCTTAGGGTTAGGCACCACCAGGGGGGTCTTAGGGTTAGGCACCACCAGGGGGGTCTTAGGATTAGGCACCACCAGGGGGTCTAGAGGTTAGGGATAGGTACAGGGAGGGTTCTGTGTGAGAGTAGTGTTAGGTATAGTTACAGTACAATATACACCACCAGGGGGTGGTTAGGGTTAGGCATCACCACGGGGGGTCTAGGGGTTTAGGGATAGGTACAGGGAGGGCTCTGTGTGAGAGTAAGGATAGGTATAGTTACAGCACAATATATGTAGTATGTACAATTTATTAAATTATGTATATTTAAACAAAGAGGGGGTCTAGGGGTTAGGGATAGGGAGATATCTGTGTGAGCCTACAGTTAGGTATAATTGCAGTAAAATATGTGTAAAATATACCATTGCATTGCTATGCTTAATACAAGTGTGAATATCGTTTTTGTTATAGACGCTATTTGACGTTTCATTTCATTATTCGTTTGTTGTTATAGACGGTATTTTGCCATTTCATTTCCGTTTATTTAACCTATTTAGCACTCAATTTTCGTTTACAACCTCTTAAACGAAAAATATGGTTTTGCATTAAAACTTAAAATTTTGGCTATACCCCGCGCCCTTTTGTCCTGGCGCCCTTTTTTGATACACGCGTCATATGTAGGGATGCTCATTCGGATTCCGCGGAAATGCAATTTCTGAAATTCCGATCGGAAATTGCATTTCCGCATCGGAATGCGGAAATCGTTAATGCAAGTGCAGTAGGCGGATTTCCGCCGGATAGCGCGGAAATTTCCGCCGGAAATCGCGGAAATTCCACCTGACTTTAACATCAATTTTCAAAAACTATAAGGTCTTTTTGAAAACTTTTTTTTTGCATCTTGTTCACAAGATTCAGTTTAATAAACCCTGAAAATTTGGTGTTTCTAGGACTTAAGGGGGCTTTGCTATTAACCGCTAAAGTCGGCGGATTTTTACTGTAATGTAAAATGGAGAAAACTGCATCTGCCTATTTTCTGCATTTTACATTACAGGAAAAATCTGCCGACTTTAGAGGTTAATAGCAAAGCCCCCATAAGTCCTAGAAACACCAAATTTTCAGGGTTTATTAAACAGAATGTTCTGAACAAGATGCAAAAAAAGTTTTCAAAAAGACCTTACAGTTTTTGAGAAAATCGATGTTAAAGTCGGGCGGAATTTCCGCGATTTCCGGCGGAAATTTCCGCATTGGAATGCGGAAATTGGTAGCGGAAAGCGGAATTGGTAATTGGCAATGGCGGAATGCGGATTTACCGCGGAATCGGAAATTGGAATTCCGACCATCCCTAGTCATATGTGGCTTGCTTTGTGAACACATGTGAGCACAGCATAGATTGTATTTCAGCAGCTTCTGCAGAGGGGTGAGGTGTATTTCCCTTCTTAGCCTCATTTCACACTGAACTGCTCCCAGCCAATCAGTGAGGAGCAGGAATGTGAGAGGGGAGATAAGCTTCCCTCTCCATGGCAATGTATCAAATAGAGCCAGGCTGACTGAGATAAGATTAATTACAGCAGAAACAATTTTGATTATTGGAATGCTTGCAATTCAGGGTCAGGTTGTAGCCCTAACCAACACCACTCCCCCCACGAATGCCTAATGGACCCCGTACTTATGTCTAACTTTAACTGTCTCCCGGCTGCAAACCCGCTGTTATCTGCACCGCTGCATATACATTAAATATTGGGTGCCATAGACGTTTGGCCACCCATGTGAATTGTGACTATTTTATCAGGTGCCTCCAGTGCCCAAATTTCCCTTTATAGTTACAATGAATATGGGCTCTTATGGGGTGGGAAATTTGGGCACTGGAGGCGCTCCGAAAGTTTGGACAACTTTCGCGGCACCTCCGGTGCCCAGATTTCCAGCTACCAGAGGCGGCCTGGTATTTATTATTGATTTACATGTGACATGAGAAAGCCCTGGATCACCGGATCACTTAGTGCCTTATCCAAATGGAAGTATCCTGTACACATATTAACTTGCTGTCAGGTGTCTTGCTGCAAAAGGCAATTGTAACGATCGGTGGGCGCAGAGAGTATCTGATTACCGGTGATCTGCAGTATCACCGGAAATACAGATATATACCAGATTATAAGTGATCTGCAGTCTCACCGATAATCCGATATACAAACTAACCTCTGTTCACCTGAGTAGAGTGTAGTGTTTGGTGTAACAGTAACACTTAGAGGACAAGGCCTCAATGCAGCAAGGAGTACTGCACAGATTCCTTCCGCAGACCTGAGCTCTCCAAGACGGGAGGAGTCAGACTGACAGTAGGAAGGTATATCTGAAAGTGACCCTCAGGAGGAAGGATCGCTAACAGAGCGAGGAACCGCCTCTAACGGTAAGGTCGGTTCTCGAGGTCGGACAAGCCAGGTCGTACACACACGGACAGATAAAGTACAAGATCAGGAGGCAAAGGCGGAGTCAAAGTACAGGCAGGGTTCAGCAACGAGGTATCAGATATATCGGGGTACAAAATCAGGAGGCAGAAACAGAGTCAAGGAACGAGCCGGGGTTCGGCAACAGAGTATCAGAAATATCGAGGTACAAGATCAGAGTTCAGGAGGATAGTCAAAGCAGGCAAAAGTCATAACATATAATCACAATCAAACTAGTACTTTAGCTATCAACAGAATCTAGCTAAGTGTAGGATTACAGCTCCAGCTGGTCCCGGCACACTTAAGGATCTGACTACAGGTCTGAGTGCTCCCACATATGTGATCGCACGCCAGACAAGGAGCAAGTGAACAACCAGCAGTATATATACTCTAGGACCTTTCCAGGACCTCCCTAATTGCTGGTCCAATGAGAGCAGTGGAATTTGTCAGCTGACCCAGCTGGTCAGCCGACACCCTTCTAACTGCTATTTAAACTCTGCCTCTGTGCTCGCGCGCGTGTAAGTCTGAATCCTGGTGGACTATCAGTCCCAGCCACACCAGTACTGTCATGCAATGTATCTAGTGCGGGGGCCGCCTCTGATGCGGATTCCGCCGTTACCAATGCGGATTCCGCCGCACTGCCCATGCGGCATGCGGCGTTTTTTCCGCGTTGTGACGCCATGCTGGATGCGGAAACAGCCGCCTCACCTCGAGAGACGGCGGCTTTTCCGCGTTTCCTCACAGCAATGCTATGCTTTATAATACAGTAGTTACTGTGTAGGGCATGCTTGTGTGGAGGAGTCATGTTTAGCGCTGCCAACTGCCTGTCATTAGCCAAAAGATCTCTTATTTTATTAGCATCCTGCAGTTCCCAAATACTTATGAACCTCGCCTGTGGAGTCAGTAAAATTACTGATACTTTATGGACTCTTTTGTTTGTGTAATTAGTTTCTGCTGAGAGTAGTGGTCTCTCCCCTTGAATATACTACATGCAAATGACTTCTGCCTAGAAATCAGTTATAATTCAACATAGAAAACCACCAACCATAAAACATCAGTCATTATTAGCAAAACTCCAGAGAAAAGTTTCTTTCATATCTTTATTTGTATGTACAGCTAATTAGCAAACAAAACCACATTTTCCCTTTCCTACTATTCCCTGTCCATATGCCCATTTTCCTTATTTTTAAAGTAAAAAAACTAAATAAAGCATTACTACATTGACATTAATTTCCATTTTCCCGTTTAAAATTGCTATCTACTAGTTGGAGTCAAAGATGGATAACAGCGCCCCAGGTAAGGTACTGTGTTTCCCCGAAAATAGAACTTCCCCCGAAAATAAGGCCTATCTTATATTTCAAGCAAGCAAGCACAGCAGCGGCACCAGCACCAGGCCTGCTCCTCCTGTCCCCCCATCAGACGCGGCTCCTCTGTTCACCTGAGTAGAGTGTAGTGTTTGGTGTAACAGTAACACTTAGAGGACAAGGCCTCAATGCAGCAAGGAGTACTGCACAGATTCCTTCCGCAGACCTGAGCTCTCCAAGACGGGAGGAGTCAGACTGACAGTAGGAAGGTATATCTGAAAGTGACCCTCAGGAGGAAGGATCGCTAACAGAGCGAGGAACCGCCTCTAACGGTAAGGTCGGTTCTCGAGGTCGGACAAGCCAGGTCGTACACACACGGACAGATAAAGTACAAGATCAGGAGGCAAAGGCGGAGTCAAAGTACAGGCAGGGTTCAGCAACGAGGTATCAGATATATCGGGGTACAAAATCAGGAGGCAGAAACAGAGTCAAGGAACGAGCCGGGGTTCGGCAACAGAGTATCAGAAATATCGAGGTACAAGATCAGAGTTCAGGAGGATAGTCAAAGCAGGCAAAAGTCATAACATATAATCACAATCAAACTAGTACTTTAGCTATCAACAGAATCTAGCTAAGTGTAGGATTACAGCTCCAGCTGGTCCCGGCACACTTAAGGATCTGACTACAGGTCTGAGTGCTCCCACATATGTGATCGCACGCCAGACAAAGAGCAAGTGAACAACCAGCAGTATATATACTCTAGGACCTTTCCAGGACCTCCCTAATTGCTGGTCCAATGAGAGCAGTGGAATTTGTCAGCTGACCCAGCTGGTCAGCCGACACCCTTCTAACTGCTATTTAAACTCTGCCTCTGTGCTCGCGCGCGTGTAAGTCTGAATCCTGGTGGACTATCAGTCCCAGCCACACCAGTACTGTCATGCAATGTATCTAGTGCGGGGGCCGCCTCTGATGCGGATTCCGCCGTTACCAATGCGGATTCCGCCGCACTGCCCATGTGGCATGCAGCGTTTTTTCCGCGTTGTGACGCCATGCTGGACGCGGAAACAGCCGCCTCACCTCGAGAGACGGCGGCTTTTCCGCGTTTCCTCACAGTACCCCCCTCCCGAGGAGTGGACTCCGGACAACTCCTACCAGGTTTCTCGGGATGTAAGGCGTGAAATTCCCTCCTTAATTCGTCCGCATGCATGCGACTCCCCGGTACCCATTGTCTCTCCTCAATGCCGTACCCTTTCCAATGTACGAGATATTGTACCGAGTTTTGTACAACGCGTGAATCTAAAATCTTTTCTACCTCGTACTCAGGTTGGTCATCCACCAACACAGGAGGAGGAGGAGTGGGACCCACATGGACTGCTGGCTTAAGCAGGGATACGTGGAAGGACCTTACCCCACGCATGCTAGCGGGAAGATCAACAGCGTAAGTGACGTTGTTGATCCTTCTGGCTATCGGGAAAGGCCCGACAAACCTGGGACCCAACTTGTCTGAGGGCTGTTTCAGGGCCAAGTGACGTGTGGATACCCAAACCAAGTCTCCTGGTTGGAATCTCCACTCCAAAGACCGTTTCTTGTCAGCTTGACCCTTCTGACTCAGAAACGCCTTTTCCAAACTGTCTCTCACCGTCCGCCAAATGTCTTTAAAAGACCTTTGCCAAGCCTCCAGAGCTGGAAACGGAGTGGAGGCCACTGGTAACTTTGAAAATTTGGGCAATCTTCCAGACACAACCTGGAACGGAGAAAATCCAGTGGAAGAACTTTTCAAATTGTTTTGTGCAAATTCTGCAAAGGGCAGAAATTTGACCCAGTCATTCTGCGCCTCTGCAACGTAGCATCTCAAAAACTGCTCTAACGACTGGTTGACCCTCTCCGTCTGACCGTTGGTCTGTGGGTGGTAGCCCGATGAAAACGACAGCTTCATGCCCATTTGATGACAGAATGCCCTCCAGAATTTAGATACGAATTGGACTCCCCGATCGGACACTATGTTTTCCGGAATGCCGTGTAACCGGAACACGTGTTTGATAAACAAGTCGGCCAATTCCTGGGCCGAGGGGAGTCCTTTCAAGGGCACAAAATGGGCCATCTTGCTGAAGCGGTCGACTACCACCCAAATGACCGACATGCCCTCTGATCTGGGAAGCTCACCCACAAAATCCATGGACAAGTGGGTCCATGGTTCATTCGGGGTGGGTAAAGGCTGCAACCTCCCTACAGGTGCCAGCCGGGAGGGTTTGCTTTTAGCACATACCGCACAATCCTTAACAAATTCTTTGCAGTCGGCTGCCAGAGACGGCCACCAAGCGCACCTGGCCACAAGATCCTGCGTTCTAGATGCCCCAGGATGTCCCGCATTCTTGTGTGAATGGAATATCTGTAGCACCCGGAGACGGAATGGCAGAGGCACAAATAAAACCCCCTCAGGCTTCCCCTCAGGGACATCCTGCTGAAAAGGACTCAAGGTCTCTGTCCAGTCTTCCCAAGTCTCTGTTACGGCCAGCACCAAATTTTGTGGGACAATGGTCTCTGGGGCAGAAGGCTGTGCTGTCTCCAACTCAAAGCATCTGGACAGGGCATCTGCCTTAATGTTCTTGCTACCCGGGGTATACGTAATTATGAACCTGAACCTCGAAAAAAACAAAGACCATCGAGCCTGACGGGGACTTAATCTCTTAGCCCCCTCGATGTATTCTAGATTCTTGTGATCCGTGTATACAGTAATTGTATGTTCTGCTCCTTCCAGCCAGTGACGCCACTCCTCAAAGGCAAGTTTAATGGCTAAGAGCTCTCTGTTGCCTATATCGTAGTTTCTCTCTGCCGGAGAGAACCTACGAGAGAAATACGCACAAGGGTGTAGCCTTCCCTGCAAGCCTGACCGCTGAGACAGCACAGCCCCTACCCCAACCTCCGAGGCGTCTACCTCAACAATAAAAGGATAAGAGGTGTCTACATGTCTCAGGATGGGTGCGGAACAAAACAAATCTTTTAAAGTGGAGAAAGCACTTAATGCATCAGGAGACCAGTGGGTGGTATCTGCCCCTTTTTTCGTAAGACAGGTGAGGGGTGCGATAACCGTGGAATACCCCTTTATGAACCTTCTATAATAATTCGCAAAGCCTAAAAACCGCTGTAAAGACTTCAACCCAACCGGCTGAGGCCATTCCAAAACAGCGGAGACTTTGGCGGGGTCCATAGACAGGCCCGTGGTGGAAATTATGTACCCCAGAAAGGCGACAGATGTGACTTCAAAAATACACTTCTCAATCTTAGCATAAAGTGAGTTTTGTCTTAATTTGTTGAGTACAAATTTCACATGTATTCTGTGCTCAGAGAGGTTGTTGGAGAAAACAAGTATATCGTCTAGATAGACCAGCACAAATCTCCCCAACACCTCTCTGAAGACCTCGTTGATGAGTTCCTGGAAAACGGCCGGGGCATTACATAACCCAAAGGGCATCACCAGATACTCGTAATGCCCGTCTGGCGTGTTAAAGGCCGTTTTCCACTCATCGCCCTTTCTAATGCGCACCAGGTTGTACGCGCCCCGTAAATCCAGCTTTGAGAAGATCTTAGCATCGGTGACCTGCGTAAATAAATCGTCTATCAGGGGTAACGGATAGCGATTCTTTACCGTGATCTTATTTAGTCCCCGGTAATCAATACAGGGCCGCAGGCCCCCGTCTTTCTTTTTAACGAAAAAGAAACCTGCTCCAGCAGGCGATCGGGACGGCCGGATGAAGCCTTTGGCTAAATTGTCACGGATATATTCCTTCATAGCCAATTTCTCTGGCCCAGATAAATTGTACAAATGACCCCGAGGGGGCATACAACCTGAACGTATATCAATGGGGCAATCGAAAGAGCGATGTGGGGGTAACTTGTCTGCAGCCTTGGGACAGAATACATCAGAATATTCCACATATTGCTCAGGTACCCCCTGAACATGAACCCTGGTTTGGCCCAATGTCACCTTCCCTAAACATCGCTGAAAGCAGTGTGCTGACCAAGAAATTAGTTGGCCGGTGGCCCAATCAATGTGTGGAGAATGAAGGTGCAACCATGGCATGCCGAGTATAATGGTGGAGGTTGTCATATGCAACACAAAGAACTGTAACTTTTCCCAGTGCAGTACCCCTATGGTGACCCCCACCTCTGGTGTCTGAGACAGTGGGTGATTCCCTTGCAGAGGAGAGTCATCCACTGCCGTAACCTGGATGGGTGGTTGTACTGGTGTGAGCGGAATACACAATCTCTTAGCAAACTCCGAATCCATAAAATTTGCCGCGGAGCCTGAATCGATAAAGGCTTCCGTGACCTCAGTCTTATCTTCCCATGTAACGGTACAGGGAAGAAGCAATCGTTTTTCTTCTAGGGGTAAAAGTCGGACGCCCAGGGTGTTACCCTCCACCACTCCTAAGCGGCAGCGTTTTCCCGGCTTATTGGGGCAGTTCTGTACTATATGCCCCCCTTCACCGCAGTACAAACACAGCTGTTCGGTCATTCTCCGTCTTCGCTCTACCTGGGTTAATTTTGACCGAGCAATCTGCATCGGCTCGGAAGGAGGCACGACAGGAGAAGGTGAAATAGTAGTAGGTGGAGTCACTGGGACCGTGGTGTAAGATACCCCTCTGAGACGGGAACTACCCCTGGTCTGTTTTTGGTAGCGCAGCCTGCGGTCGATTCGGATGGCCGCTGAGATGGCCTCATCGACTGTTCTGGGCTCGGGCTGGCTTAACATCAAATCAGAGACCTCATCGGACAGCCCTGACAAGAAATGATCTAATAGGGCATAGGTCTCCCACCTGGCCGTAACTGACCACCTCCTAAACTCGGCCGCGTAATCTTCGACCGGACCTTCGCCTTGACGCAAAAGCTTGAGCTTCCGCTCAGAAGTCGAGGCAAGGTCCGGATCGTCGTAAATTACCGCCATAGCTTTAAAAAATTCCTCTACAGAGGTAAGAGCTTTGTCTCCGGCGGGCAGGCTATACGCCCAAGACTGGGAGTCGCCGGACAACAAAGTTTTAATAAACGTGACCCTCTGGGTCTCAGTACCCGAAGATTGGGGTCTCAACTCAAAATAGGACAACACCCTACTCCTAAAATTCTGGAAGTCAGATCTGTGGCCGGAAAAGCTTTCAGGTACAGGCATACGTATGTCAGAGCTAGGAGAGGATCGCACATGATCCACTGATGTCTGGAGGGTTTGTACAGACCCTGATAGGGCATCAATAAGAGTTATGTGAGTGCCCAGTACTTGATTGATGTTGTCCACCGAAGCGGCAAGTACACCCAGACAATCAGTGTTTGCATCCATTTTGTATTTTGGTCTGGCGTTCTGTAACGATCGGTGGGCGCAGAGAGTATCTGATTACCGGTGATCTGCAGTATCACCGGAAATACAGATATATACCAGATTATAAGTGATCTGCAGTCTCACCGATAATCCGATATACAAACTAACCTCTGTTCACCTGAGTAGAGTGTAGTGTTTGGTGTAACAGTAACACTTAGAGGACAAGGCCTCAATGCAGCAAGGAGTACTGCACAGATTCCTTCCGCAGACCTGAGCTCTCCAAGACGGGAGGAGTCAGACTGACAGTAGGAAGGTATATCTGAAAGTGACCCTCAGGAGGAAGGATCGCTAACAGAGCGAGGAACCGCCTCTAACGGTAAGGTCGGTTCTCGAGGTCGGACAAGCCAGGTCGTACACACACGGACAGATAAAGTACAAGATCAGGAGGCAAAGGCGGAGTCAAAGTACAGGCAGGGTTCAGCAACGAGGTATCAGATATATCGGGGTACAAAATCAGGAGGCAGAAACAGAGTCAAGGAACGAGCCGGGGTTCGGCAACAGAGTATCAGAAATATCGAGGTACAAGATCAGAGTTCAGGAGGATAGTCAAAGCAGGCAAAAGTCATAACATATAATCACAATCAAACTAGTACTTTAGCTATCAACAGAATCTAGCTAAGTGTAGGATTACAGCTCCAGCTGGTCCCGGCACACTTAAGGATCTGACTACAGGTCTGAGTGCTCCCACATATGTGATCGCACGCCAGACAAAGAGCAAGTGAACAACCAGCAGTATATATACTCTAGGACCTTTCCAGGACCTCCCTAATTGCTGGTCCAATGAGAGCAGTGGAATTTGTCAGCTGACCCAGCTGGTCAGCCGACACCCTTCTAACTGCTATTTAAACTCTGCCTCTGTGCTCGCGCGCGTGTAAGTCTGAATCCTGGTGGACTATCAGTCCCAGCCACACCAGTACTGTCATGCAATGTATCTAGTGCGGGGGCCGCCTCTGATGCGGATTCCGCCGTTACCAATGCGGATTCCGCCGCACTGCCCATGCGGCGTTTTTTCCGCGTTGTGACGCCATGCTGGACGCGGAAACAGCCGCCTCACCTCGAGAGACGGCGGCTTTTCCGCGTTTCCTCACAGCAATGCTATGCTTTATAATACAGTAGTTACTGTGTAGGGCATGCTTGTGTGGAGGAGTCATGTTTAGCGCTGCCAACTGCCTGTCATTAGCCAAAAGATCTCTTATTTTATTAGCATCCTGCAGTTCCCAAATACTTATGAACCTCGCCTGTGGAGTCAGTAAAATTACTGATACTTTATGGACTCTTTTGTTTGTGTAATTAGTTTCTGCTGAGAGTAGTGGTCTCTCCCCTTGAATATACTACATGCAAATGACTTCTGCCTAGAAATCAGTTATAATTCAACATAGAAAACCACCAACCATAAAACATCAGTCATTATTAGCAAAACTCCAGAGAAAAGTTTCTTTCATATCTTTATTTGTATGTACAGCTAATTAGCAAACAAAACCACATTTTCCCTTTCCTACTATTCCCTGTCCATATGCCCATTTTCCTTATTTTTAAAGTAAAAAAACTAAATAAAGCATTACTACATTGACATTAATTTCCATTTTCCCGTTTAAAATTGCTATCTACTAGTTGGAGTCAAAGATGGATAACAGCGCCCCAGGTAAGGTACTGTGTTTCCCCGAAAATAGAACTTCCCCCGAAAATAAGGCCTATCTTATATTTCAAGCAAGCAAGCACAGCAGCGGCACCAGCACCAGGCCTGCTCCTCCTGTCCCCCCATCAGACGCGGCTCCTCTGTTCACCTGAGTAGAGTGTAGTGTTTGGTGTAACAGTAACACTTAGAGGACAAGGCCTCAATGCAGCAAGGAGTACTGCACAGATTCCTTCCGCAGACCTGAGCTCTCCAAGACGGGAGGAGTCAGACTGACAGTAGGAAGGTATATCTGAAAGTGACCCTCAGGAGGAAGGATCGCTAACAGAGCGAGGAACCGCCTCTAACGGTAAGGTCGGTTCTCGAGGTCGGACAAGCCAGGTCGTACACACACGGACAGATAAAGTACAAGATCAGGAGGCAAAGGCGGAGTCAAAGTACAGGCAGGGTTCAGCAACGAGGTATCAGATATATCGGGGTACAAAATCAGGAGGCAGAAACAGAGTCAAGGAACGAGCCGGGGTTCGGCAACAGAGTATCAGAAATATCGAGGTACAAGATCAGAGTTCAGGAGGATAGTCAAAGCAGGCAAAAGTCATAACATATAATCACAATCAAACTAGTACTTTAGCTATCAACAGAATCTAGCTAAGTGTAGGATTACAGCTCCAGCTGGTCCCGGCACACTTAAGGATCTGACTACAGGTCTGAGTGCTCCCACATATGTGATCGCACGCCAGACAAAGAGCAAGTGAACAACCAGCAGTATATATACTCTAGGACCTTTCCAGGACCTCCCTAATTGCTGGTCCAATGAGAGCAGTGGAATTTGTCAGCTGACCCAGCTGGTCAGCCGACACCCTTCTAACTGCTATTTAAACTCTGCCTCTGTGCTCGCGCGCGTGTAAGTCTGAATCCTAGTGGACTATCAGTCCCAGCCACACCAGTACTGTCATGCAATGTATCTAGTGCGGGGGCCGCCTCTGATGCGGATTCCGCCGTTACCAATGCGGATTCCGCCGCACTGCCCATGCGGCATGCGGCGTTTTTTCCGCGTTGTGACGCCATGCTGGACGCGGAAACAGCCGCCTCACCTCGAGAGACGGCGGCTTTTCCGCGTTTCCTCACAGCAATGCTATGCTTTATAATACAGTAGTTACTGTGTAGGGCATGCTTGTGTGGAGGAGTCATGTTTAGCGCTGCCAACTGCCTGTCATTAGCCAAAAGATCTCTTATTTTATTAGCATCCTGCAGTTCCCAAATACTTATGAACCTCGCCTGTGGAGTCAGTAAAATTACTGATACTTTATGGACTCTTTTGTTTGTGTAATTAGTTTCTGCTGAGAGTAGTGGTCTCTCCCCTTGAATATACTACATGCAAATGACTTCTGCCTAGAAATCAGTTATAATTCAACATAGAAAACCACCAACCATAAAACATCAGTCATTATTAGCAAAACTCCAGAGAAAAGTTTCTTTCATATCTTTATTTGTATGTACAGCTAATTAGCAAACAAAACCACATTTTCCCTTTCCTACTATTCCCTGTCCATATGCCCATTTTCCTTATTTTTAAAGTAAAAAAACTAAATAAAGCATTACTACATTGACATTAATTTCCATTTTCCCGTTTAAAATTGCTATCTACTAGTTGGAGTCAAAGATGGATAACAGCGCCCCAGGTAAGGTACTGTGTTTCCCCGAAAATAGAACTTCCCCCGAAAATAAGGCCTATCTTATATTTCAAGCAAGCAAGCACAGCAGCGGCACCAGCACCAGGCCTGCTCCTCCTGTCCCCCCATCAGACGCGGCTCCTCTGTTCACCTGAGTAGAGTGTAGTGTTTGGTGTAACAGTAACACTTAGAGGACAAGGCCTCAATGCAGCAAGGAGTACTGCACAGATTCCTTCCGCAGACCTGAGCTCTCCAAGACGGGAGGAGTCAGACTGACAGTAGGAAGGTATATCTGAAAGTGACCCTCAGGAGGAAGGATCGCTAACAGAGCGAGGAACCGCCTCTAACGGTAAGGTCGGTTCTCGAGGTCGGACAAGCCAGGTCGTACACACACGGACAGATAAAGTACAAGATCAGGAGGCAAAGGCGGAGTCAAAGTACAGGCAGGGTTCAGCAACGAGGTATCAGATATATCGGGGTACAAAATCAGGAGGCAGAAACAGAGTCAAGGAACGAGCCGGGGTTCGGCAACAGAGTATCAGAAATATCGAGGTACAAGATCAGAGTTCAGGAGGATAGTCAAAGCAGGCAAAAGTCATAACATATAATCACAATCAAACTAGTACTTTAGCTATCAACAGAATCTAGCTAAGTGTAGGATTACAGCTCCAGCTGGTCCCGGCACACTTAAGGATCTGACTACAGGTCTGAGTGCTCCCACATATGTGATCGCACGCCAGACAAAGAGCAAGTGAACAACCAGCAGTATATATACTCTAGGACCTTTCCAGGACCTCCCTAATTGCTGGTCCAATGAGAGCAGTGGAATTTGTCAGCTGACCCAGCTGGTCAGCCGACACCCTTCTAACTGCTATTTAAACTCTGCCTCTGTGCTCGCGCGCGTGTAAGTCTGAATCCTGGTGGACTATCAGTCCCAGCCACACCAGTACTGTCATGCAATGTATCTAGTGCGGGGGCCGCCTCTGATGCGGATTCCGCCGTTACCAATGCGGATTCCGCCGCACTGCCCATGCGGCATGCGGCGTTTTTTCCGTGTTGTGACGCCATGCTGGACGCGGAAACAGCCGCCTCACCTCGAGAGACGGCGGCTTTTCCGCGTTTCCTCACAGCAATGCTATGCTTTATAATACAGTAGTTACTGTGTAGGGCATGCTTGTGTGGAGGAGTCATGTTTAGCGCTGCCAACTGCCTGTCATTAGCCAAAAGATCTCTTATTTTATTAGCATCCTGCAGTTCCCAAATACTTATGAACCTCGCCTGTGGAGTCAGTAAAATTACTGATACTTTATGGACTCTTTTGTTTGTGTAATTAGTTTCTGCTGAGAGTAGTGGTCTCTCCCCTTGAATATACTACATGCAAATGACTTCTGCCTAGAAATCAGTTATAATTCAACATAGAAAACCACCAACCATAAAACATCAGTCATTATTAGCAAAACTCCAGAGAAAAGTTTCTTTCATATCTTTATTTGTATGTACAGCTAATTAGCAAACAAAACCACATTTTCCCTTTCCTACTATTCCCTGTCCATATGCCCATTTTCCTTATTTTTAAAGTAAAAAAACTAAATAAAGCATTACTACATTGACATTAATTTCCATTTTCCCGTTTGAAATTGCTATCTACTAGTTGGAGTCAAAGATGGATAACAGCGCCCCAGGTAAGGTACTGTGTTTCCCCGAAAATAGAACTTCCCCCGAAAATAAGGCCTATCTTATATTTCAAGCAAGCAAGCACAGCAGCGGCACCAGCACCAGGCCTGCTCCTCCTGTCCCCCCATCAGACGCGGCTCCATCTCCCGGACTCCGAGCTCCAGCAGCGGCACCATCTCCAGGACTGCTTCACCCTCCAGCCACGGACAGCGGCGCTCCGCTCCAGCCCCAGGCCCGTCTCCAAGCCGCCACGTTCCAGCAGCGGCTCCATCTTCAGGCCTGCTCGTCCCACCAGCTCCGGACAGCGGTGCACCGCTCCAGCCCCAGGCCCGCCTCCCGGTCCCCAAGCTCCCAGCAGCGGCACCATCACCAGGCCTGCTCCCCCCCTTCAGCTGTGGCATCGATCTCCACGGCAGGGGACAGCAGCGCTCCGCTTCGGTTCGGTCCCAGGCCCGCCTCCTGGACTCCACACTCCTCATCAGCGGCACCACCTCCAGGCCTGCTACCCACACCAGCCGCGGCCAGCTGCGCTCCCCCAGCTCTCTTACATGCGGGAGCCCTGGGTCACTACCCGAGGAAGATCCCTGAGTTCCTGCAGGCACGCCGGGCCCTCCGACTCTGCACGTGGCTGACACGTGGCTGCCTGCAAGCTGCTGCCTACCTCCACCAAGGGTCTGCACTCCGCAGCCCTGCCTGCCACTCCAGCGAAGAAGGACATGGTGAGCCTGCCAAATTTATACATTTATTTATCTATTACTAACTGTGCCACTCAGCATTCAGCGCATGATTCCTCTGTGGGCCACCCCATCTGCGCCTGTTCCCACCTGTGTTTGCTTCCACTTGAGCCACCTCCAGCCTACCCTGCCTGCAGCTCCCCATGCCTTTTGTCCGTACCCGGAAACAATGCCTGCTGCCCGCACTGCCCCCCCAGGCTTCACTGCCCCAGCTGCTGCCCTCCCAGGCAGGAGCGCGGGGGAACCACCCTCATGGGGGACAAAAAATGCACGTTTCCTTTTCCGTACTGAACTCCTGGAATGGGAGCCCCTTGTTTGCTGCGAAAGGCCATTTGCAGACACCCTGCGGGAGATAGTCAGCTCCCACATTGCGCTCCTAACCAGTAGTGCCAGGGGCCCAAAGAATCGCTGCCACAGGGGGAGAAGGGCAGGGGCTCGGGTGAGGCTGAAGAGAAGAGGACTACTCTCTTCCATACCGGCCATACTCCTAGCGAACGTCTGCTCGCTCCCAAACAAGGTGGATGAACTGCTCCTACTGCTCGGCCGCAAACCCTCGCTAAGCAAGAACACCCCTGTGCTCTGCTTCACAGAGACCTGGCTCAACGGAAACGTCCGGACAACGCTGTACAGATGCCAGGCTACCTCCTCTTCCGAGCAGACCGGGACCGGGACCTCTCCGGGAAAACGAGAGGAGGCGGCATATGCTTCTACATTAACTCCGACTGGTGCACCAACATCTCACTCCTCAGCAAGTTCTGCTCTCCTGATGTTGAACTCCTAGCCATCAACTGTAGGCCAAGGTACTCACCTAGGGAGTTCTCCTCCCTCATCCTAATAGGAGTCTACATCCCACCGGACTCCGACACCAGGAATGCTTTGAGAACACTGAGCGACTATATCTCGGGGTGGGAAACTGCTTTCCCTGAGGCCCTCATCATCACCCTAGGGGACTTCAACAGCGCAAACCTGCGACAGGAACTGCCCCACTTCCAGCAGCACATCACCTGCCCCACCAGGAACCACAACACCCTGGACAAATGCTACACGGCCCTCAGAAACGCCTACAAGGCCTCTCGAGGCGCTCCCCTAGGGAACTCAGACCACTGCGTGATCCACCTGATCCCCACTTACAGAAGGCAGCTTGAGATGACAAAGCCCATCACTAGAACTGTGAAAAAGTGGTCCGAGGATGCAAAACTGAGGCTGCAGGCATGCCTGGAATGCACCGACTGGCCGACCCTGGAGGCACCCACCTTGGAGTAATGGTCCGAAAACATCCTCTCCTACGTCCGCTTCTGCGAGGATGCATGCATCCCAACCAAAACCTTCAAAGTCTTCCCAAACGACAAGCCCTGGTTCAACAGCAACCTACGACGTCTCCGGAAGATCAAGGAGAAGGCACAGAAGTCGGGCACCCCAGAAGAGTACAGAGAAGCCAGGAATACCCTGAACAGAGAACTGAAAGCAGCAAAAAGGACCTACTCTTATAAGGTAGGCCTCAGCCTACAGTCCAACAACTCGCGGGAAGTCTGGAAGGGTCTCAAGGCGGCAACGAACTTCAAACTTCCCCTTCACCAAGCAGCTTCCAGCTCACAACTGGCGGAGGAACTCAACGAGTTCTACTGTAGGTTTGATCTCCAACCCATGCAGCCTGTGGCCCCAGCATCCCAGTCAACTTCAGACCTCACGGCTCCCGCGACGGAGGACGCCCAGAGCCCCCCAGGGGCCAGTGGAATCCCCGCTCTGACCGCAGTACAGGAAGAGGATGTGCTACGACACCTCCGCAGACTCAATCCCAGGAAAGCCTCAGGCCCGGATGGGGTGTCCTCACTCTGCTTGCGAACCTGCGCAATCCAACTAGCTCCCATCCTCACCTCCCTCTACAACAGATCCTTATCAGAAGGAAAGGTCCCCTCCTGCTTCAAAAGGTCCACAATCATCCCAGTCCCCAAGAAACCAGGGAACACGGAACTCAACAACTTCAGACCCGTGGCCCTGACCCCCATCACCATGAAGGTATTCGAGAGGCTAGTGCTGGCCCACCTGAAGCTCTCCACCAGCTCCCTCCTCGAACCACTCCAGTTTGCCTACAGGGAAAACCGATCAGTTGACGATGCCATCAATGTCAGCCTGGCATACATCTCGGAACACCTCGACAGCCCAGGGGCCTATGCTAGGGTCCTTTTCCTGGACTTCAGTTCGGCTTTTAACACCATCTGTCCGGACATTCTGATCAACAACCTTGCGCATCTTGGGGCAGATTCCCTCCTCTGCAGGTGGGTAAAGGACTTTCTCTCCAACAGAACTCAACGGGTCAAGCTTGGTAGTCGCATCTCCAGCGAAAGAACCACCAACGTCGGAGCTCCGCAGGGCTGCGTGCTGTCCCCTCTCATGTTCTCTCTGTACACGAACAACTGCACCTCGGCCTCAGACTCCGTCAAAGTTATCAAATTCGCAGATGATACCACGCTTATCGGCCTCATCGACAGAAACGGGGAGGACAATTACCGAAACGAAGTTGTGAGGATCTGCAACTGGTGCAAGGACAACAACCTTGTTCTCAATGCGGCAAAGACTGTGGAACCTATCGTGGACTTCCGTAAACTCCCCCCGGCCCCCCTACCAGTGTACATCGATGGGTCCGAGGTCTCCAGAGTCCAAAGCGTATGGTTCCTAGGCTCAACCCTAACAAGCGACCTCAAATGGGAGCAGAACACCACCAGAACCCAGAAGAAAGCTCAACAGCGGCTTTTCTTCCTACGCCAACTGAAAAAATTCGGTATGTCACGGGATCTGCTCACCAGCTTTTACTCCGCGACCATCGAATCCATCCTCTGCTGCTCCATCATCGTCTGGTACGCAGGAGCAACCGCCAAAGACAAGTATAAACTCCACAGAGTGATAAAAACAGCAGAAAAGATCATTGGCGCCCAACTGCCCTCGCTAGATCTCCTCTACTCCATGAGAATGAAGACAAGAGCCTCCAAAATCTTACTCGACCCCTCCCACCCGGGCAGACGATACTTTGAGACCCTTCCACTGGGACGCCGTCTCAGATCCATCCCCGCCAAGACCACTAGGCGCATGAACACCTTCTTCCCCCAAGCAGTCCTCTTGTTGAACTCACTGAACTCAAAACTCCCCCCCCCCCCGGCCTACATCCCGGGGACACTCTAGCCCCAGGCATCCCCCCCTCTCAGCTGTAGACTCTGACTGAAACATGGACTCCCACAGCAGCAATCCCTGACCCCCCCCTCCCCCCAGGACTCTAACTGAATTGAAACTAATATGCCTAAATGTATGTATGTCCTGCTTGCCTTCGCTATGTTTGCAAACATGTGTTGTTATATGTTCCTGACTCACTCTTGCCATGTGAACCACAAGCAATTCCGGGTACACCACTTGGTGTGCTTGGCGATAATAAAGATGATTCTGATTCTGATTCTGAAATATAAGACATCCTCCGAAAATAAGGCCTAGTTGGGCTGCGCAATGTCCCCTCCCCCTTTGCTCCCTCCCTCCCTCTGCAGAGTCTCGAGCGGAGCATTACCGTTACAGAAAAAACTCACCGGCTTCCGACTTGCCAGAGTTAACATCTTTCCTCAGCAGCGTCCAGCTTCCTCTCCCTGACAATGGTGGGTCTCGTCATGTGACACATACGTGATATGAGCCGCCGTTTTCAGAGGAACCCAGGCGCTGATGAGGAATGAAGTTATCGCTGCCACGTCGGAAGCTGGTGAGTTTCCTCTGCTGTAATGCTCCGCTCACCACTCTGCAGAGGGAGGGAAGGGCTTTACTGCTCCAGGTCCCCTTGGCCATTTGCCCTTGGCCTTTGCCATTCTGGACCAGGTCCTCTTGGCTACAGGGCAGCACATAAGGGAGGGAGGGACTTTACTGGGCTGGGGGCTGCCACTGGGGAACAAAATTGTAAGCCCTCCCCGAAAATAAGACCTACCACATTATTTGGGGCGAAAATTAATATAAGACAGTGTCTTATTTTCGGGGAAACACAGTAGTAGATTTGGGGTCCCCTTGTAGTCTTTTTGGTAAGCGGAAGTGAAGAGAGGTCAAAAAATGTGGCTGGTAGGCCCATTGACACCCACTAGGCCCCAAGCACCTGCCTAGGTTGCCTGGTGGATGACCCTGCTCTGGTTGGAGTCTATGGCTTTGTGTGTTTATGGCAGTATTTGTGCTATACACCAGCAGATCTGGTCACTCACTTGACCACAGTGGTGATTAGGATGACTTGTATGGTGCCGCCCACTGTCCCTAGATGAGGGCAAAATACCTTATTTCAATATGTAATTAATGAATTAAAGAGGCAGTGTGGTGACATATAGTAGAATGCAGCAAATTTAGTCTAAAAATGGCAGAGCATGTCTTAATGAAGACAAATGGGGGGGGGGGGGTGCGGGGTCACGGGACTAAATGCCCACCTGTTCTGATGTCTTCGGGTCCCTCCTCGGCGGTGCAGTGGTGGCCATATTTCCCAAGTTTGCCGAAGCTTTTCAGATACCTCAGCCTGCATCACCGCAGCCCGCCCCCAGCGGGAGTCATAACCAACTAGGCAGAGGCTGCCGAGCTGGAGATGGGACGGCCTTGGCGGAGATTTTGAGAACATATCAGGGCCCATTCTGTGAGGGAGGCGGAGCGATCACCTGCCTGGAGGGAAGGCGTCAGGACATTATTTATCCCCCTGACCCCTTCCCTATCCTCCGTCATGACAGGCTCTGTCAGTTTTAGCACAGGTACTCTCTCAGGATACCCACTATTATGGTTAATTTCCTAGTTTCAGGATCAATACGTGTGTGTGTGGGAGGGGGGGGGGGAGGGAGGGTCAAAAGGTGCCTTGCCTGAGGGCACCTGAAGGGCCAGAAATAGTTCTGCATCAGAGTGAGACAAGCTTGCATTGGGAGATGTTTCATTGATTGCTGTGTGGTCATTTTTAGGAGGCAACTAACGCATCCTTAGTTTTGCTTAGAATTTATGCACACGGTTTATGTCCGCATTAATGAAGCAAGTACTGTGCCCTGGGATGGAGGAGATGAAACGATGAGGCAGGCTTTTGTTCTTTCTCCTGTTAACAAGAATAAAGATCATCTGCCGTGTTTAAATCATCAGTCTTACTGGTAATCCTCTCTAGCAGCTTCCAACGTTAACATTGATCCTCCTAGACTAATATGTTGTGTAGCGCCTAAAAGACTAACTGTCTTGTTTGTTAACAAGAACATCAAGGTTCAGACCATCAGCAGAGCCCCACAGATTTCTCTTAGGGCCTTTGTTGTTATCCCTATTTTACTTGTAGGCATTAAGCCAACTTGGTCAATGTTTATTGATTATTAAAGATGAGGAGCTAACAGCATAGCCAAAATTTAAAAAAAAAAAGTGAAAAAAAAAATGGACTGCTACCTAACCAGTGGTGCAGTCAAAGAGCTCAGGGCCCCAGTGTGAGCTTTAACCACTTCACCACTGAGGGGTTTTACCCCTGAAACACCAGAGCAATTTTCACCTTTCAACGCTCCTTCCATTCATTCGTCTATAACTTTATTATTACTTATTGCAATGAAATAAACTATGGCCTCAATTCACTAAGCTTAACTCCTGTCTTTAATAACTCTTCAGAGCTGTTTTACAGTTATCACAATTATATCACCATGGTGATAACTGTAAAACAGCTCAGAAGAGTTATTAAAGACAGGAGTTAAAGAGAAACTCCAACCAAGAATTGAACTTTATCCCAATCAGTAGCTGATACCCCCTTTTACATGAGAAATAGAATGATTTTCACAAACAGACCATCAGGGGGCGCTGTGTGACTAATTTTGTGCTGAAACCCCTCCCACAAGAGGCTCTGAATACCGCGGTACTCTGGGCAAACTGCCACAAAGTAACAATGTTCACAGACAGGAAATGGCTGTTTAAAGCTGTCTGTAACAGCCAGAGCAGCTAGAAACAGCTACATAACTTGCCCACAGTAACAATGTCACCATGTAATACATGTCAGAATGTGAATCTGGGAGAGGAAAGATTTTACAATGAGCAAACACTGACTAAATCATTTATACATAATTATTGTAAAAATAAAGCACTTTTTTTTATTAAATTATTTTCACTGGAGTTCCTCTTTAAGCTTAGTGAATTGAGGCCATATCTTGTTTTTTTCGCCACCAATTAGGCTTAATTTATTGTGTAAAACTAATGCATTTGTATATGTAAAATGCTTTAGGGTGTAGTTTTACTATTTGGCCACAAGATGGCCACAGTGATGTTTTGTTAATGCGACCTGTAAGCGTCCAGAAGGACGCTTACAGGAAGCACTATGATCGCGCTGTTTCTCATAGAAGCAGCAGATCATTGCGGGGGCTTAGATCAACGAACGGGAATGGATTTTCCCGTTCATTGATCTCCGGGCGACCAGGAGGCGGCGTGCATGAACGGCGGGAGTGCGGACAGCGGCGGTAGCGCGGGAGGTACGGATTTCTCCGTCCCTTGGTTTTATAAGGATGGAAAAAGGGACGGAGATATCCGTACCGCGGGGGGTAAAGTGGTTAAATAGGGCCCCAAGCACTATATTGATATGGAACCCCAAAGCCAACCAAGAACAGCTGCAGTGTCAGAGAGGTATAATCAGAGTGTCCCTGTGATCTCGCCACCGGGAGACTTGGGCATGGATACAGCTGGAATACGGCTTACCCTGCTGCTGCAGAAGTCCTGGTGGCGTTAATTACTATTCCCCCTCCAGGTCCACGTGGATAGTGGGGGAATGATGTACTTCGGGTTCCAGCTATTGCTGGAAACTGAATTACAGTGTTTTAAAAGTAACTTCAGCTCCGTCTTCTGACGGCGCTGAAGTTACTCACTGAGCGCCGCTATAGCCGCAATTCCTATTACGGTCTATGGTGGTGGCTGCTGCGCCCAAGTCTCCTGTGCTGTTATTACAGCGCTCGTAATCAGAATAAGGAAACAGATTGTTAAAGCAGACCTAATCTCAGAACTTCCCCTCTGCTCTAAAAGATAAGCAACATCATATTCATCTTTAAAGAAAAACATTTCTTTGTTACAGCTGATAGAAATCCTGCAATAAATTTGCAGTTTGTCTGCTTCCTGCTTTCATGGAAGCAGACATCTTGTTAACATTCTGTGTTTACAAATGAGATCTCTGCCATGGCAGTCAGCTGACACAGCTAAGGGATCAAATTGCAGTGGTGATTAGTCACTGATGAGGGGGATTAAACAGGCTACGCTCTCTAAATACATACAGGGTGCATTTCTATATGTTTCCCTTCTGTCCTGTGCAAGAGTTCAGGTCCATTTTAAGAGTTACCACTATGCACTGCTCATATAGAGGTGTCCATTACCAGCATAGCACCAATGTGAAGTGTGGTCCGGTGTTAGTCGAGGAGCACTAATGAAAAGCCAACAAGATGGATGAAGGAGGGCCTCTAGTGGACCCCTCTAGTGCAGGCTCCCCAGTGCACAGGGCCGGATTTGTACTCTTTACCGCCCAAGGCCACTGTCACCAACCGCCCCCCTTTGGTATAGGTAGCCAGATGACTCCTTCCCCCTTCCCTCTGGTATAGGTAACCTGTTGACCCTCCTCCAGTATAGGTAGCCAGATGACTCCTTCCCCCTTCCCTCTAGTATAGGTAACCTGTTGATCCTCCTCCAGTATAAGTAGCCAGATGACTCCTTCCCCCCTTCCCTCTAGTATAGGTAACCTGTTGACCCTCCTCCAGTATAGGTAGCCAGATGACTCCTTCCCCCTTCCCTCTAGTATAGGTAACCTGTTGACCCTCCTCCAGTATAGGTAGCCAAATGACTCCTTCCCCCTTCCCTCTAGTATAGGTAGCTTGTTGACCCTCCTCCAGTATAGGTAGCCAGATGACTCCTTCCCCCTTCCCTCTAGTATAGGTAGCCTGTTGACCCTCCTCCAGTATAGGTAGCCAGATGACTCCTTCCCCCTTCCCTCTAGTATAGGTAGCCTGTTGACCCTCCTCCAGTATAGGTAGCCAGATGACTCCTTCCCCCTTCCCTCTAGTATAGGTAACCTGTTGACCCTCCTCCAGTATAGGTAGCCAGATGAATCCTTTCCCCTTCCCTCTAGTATAGGTAACCTGTTGACCCTCCTTCAGTATAGGTAGCCAGATGACTCCTTCCCCCTTCCCTCTAGTATAGGTAACCTGTTGACCCTCCTTCAGTATAGGTAGCCAGATGACTCCCTCCCCCTTCCCTCTAGTATAGGTAACCTGTTGACCCTCCTCCAGTATAGGTAGCCAGATGACTCCTTCCCCCTTCCCTCTAGTATAGGTAGCTTGTTGACCCTCCTCCAGTATAGGTAGCCAGATGACTCCTTCCCCCTTTCCTCTAGTATAGGTAACCTGTTGACCCCCCCCCCCCCCCTCCAGTATAGGTAGCCAGATGACTCCTCCACCCTTTTTCTCCTGTATAGGTAGCCAGATGACTCCCTCAATACCTCCTTTTCTTACTTTCCCCCTTTCAGTATATGTAGCCAGCTCACCTTCACACCGTTGCAGCCATCTGTTTCTCATTTCTCCGCTCATCTCCTGTGCAGAAGCTTCCTCTTCCCCTCTGTCTCCAGTGCTGCCCAACTCCATAGCCACCCGCCACAATGCAAGCGTGCAACAGAGAGCAAGGTGGCTGCTGCACAGGCAACTGGCACCAGAGTACCGTGGTTAGGCACTCGCCTGATCTCCCTGCATTGCAGCATTTGCAAGCATGCAAATGCTGCATAAGTTCAGCCTGCTGCGTTGGTGCCTTTGCTCCTGTGGTGCCCTAAATCCGGCCCTGCCAGTGCATCCCCTATTGCTACGCCACTGTGTGTAACTGCTACAGGAAAACAGACTTATGAAAGTCACAGGAGAGGCAAGCCAATAAGGAATGGTATTTAGTCTGTTGGCCTGTTGTGGGTTGTGATATTTTATGACGAGCGATTGGAAAACCGTCCGGAGCTGAAGCTTTCTGGGAAGCGGGTCTTTGGATAATTCCTTGGCCATACATGTAGTCTCCAAAGTCTGAGCAATCTTCCAGGAAGGGAAGACAGTCCAGAGCTTTTAGTGCAATAGTTCTGAAAGTGAAATTCCTCTTGCGACAAAAATAGAACATGAATGAACATTATATTACAGTATTCAGAAAGGGCTTTAGTTTTACATAGTTTAGGCCAGCGCCGTCCAACTGGCGGCCCGCCAGAGGTCTTCCTGCGGCCCACCAGCTCTTCTCCCTTTTTCTCCCCCTCCATTCATAATACGTTTTTTTTTCCTTGTCTGCTCCGTCCACTCCGGCCGAGTCCTCCGCCCTCCCCACTGCACGTCCATTCAGAAGACGTGTACAGTGATTGGTGTGGGGAGAGACGGAGGTGGAGAAAAGGCGCGGCACAAAGAGCTTTGTCTCACCAGGAACACGGCTGGGCGCGAGCAGCCACACGCTAATGATGGGAATTCCGGCTCTTTTCAGAGAATCGGCTCTTCTGAATCGGCTCCCATTAAAGAGCCGGCTCTTACGGCTCTGAATCGGCTCTTCATTAAATATCACTAGACACCACTCAGAATCGGAGTAAAAGCTCCGCCCCCGTCTCCATGACAACTCCAGACTGCTTCTCTGAATAGGGCAAACCCTCCTGCTACTGCTCTGCTCCGCCCCATACACTCCTACAAGCTGGAAGAGGAGGTCTACATCTCCCAGCATGCCTCAGCGCCCTTTATTACAGAGCAAATCAGAGCTCTGTGGGGTGGCTGAGGCATCGGCTCTTTTAAAACTGAGAGCCGGCTCTTGTCATTCAAAGAAAAGAGCCGGCTCTTAGAGCCGGCTCTTTCGAGAACGACCCATCACTACCACACGCCACAAGCTTGAGAGGGGAGACTGTGCTCGGGGACCGGTAAAATGGCCACTTAAGGGCCCGGTTCCAGTATCAGCCTCACCACCCTCCCTTCCCCCGACAGCAGCGTACCAGGCTCTCTACCTCCCTCCGTCCCGATAGCAGCACGAGAGCTTATTTCCAGTTTTTGTTTTTTTTTAAAGTATGTTATGCGATTTTCAACAGAGGGGGATTCGGCAATGGAAAGTAATGCTCGTTTTTGTTTTTTTGTTTTGTTTTAGGTTTCTTTTTGCAGTTGCGATCACTGAGGGAAAAAAAAACGATCATTACTTTCCATTGCCGCTTCCTCCTTTGCTGATAATCGCATAGCATACTTTTTTTTTTTAAAGTGTACCTGCACAGGAAAGAAGGAAAACATAGAGAAATGTAGCGTGTATGTATTTTCTAATTCCCCCTCCTCTGTGACTAAGAAATAGTTGTAATTTGATCCCTCAGCTGACTGCCACACCAGAGAGTTAATTTGTAAAAACAGGATGTTAAACCCATGTCTCCTATGCTGCCAATTTAATTGAGTTGTGTGTGGAACCGCTGCCAATTTAGTTTGTGGGGGGGGGGGGGTCAGAAAGTCACGGGGGGGGGGTGTGGATGGGTGACGGGGTTAAGTCGAGTCGGCCCTCCGCCATGTAGTCTAAAAAAAATTTGGCCCTCCATGCCTGTGAAGTTGGACAGCACTGGTTTAGGCCAAGGTTTTCTCTTTTTTTTTTGTAATGCATATTGGCATACCGCCCAACTTTTTGAGATAAGAAAAAGGGACACTTAAGCCATGCCCGACCCCTAACCACGCCCCCAGCACACCACTAGTCATGCATACCATTAAGATTTCATAAGAAAAATATGTTGGTTTATAATTTAAACCACACTGGTCCTTTCTATCCTGGTTCATTTTGCTTCATATTAACATTTAAAAATAAAAAATACAGTATATCAATTTAAAGGATGGGATTAAAGTCCCTAACACATTTTCGGTTTCAATAGTTTTTTATTAAGGATTTTTAAAGTAAATACAGTCACAGTAATGACATTTAGTAAAGCTTAGTGAAGCAGTAAACATAACATTGGGTATATACAGACCCATACAGTGTGTATAGATGGACTAGTAAACAACATAATAAACAAAAATAAACATTAATCTGTAAAAGTCCGGTGATTTAACAGAATAATAATGCATATAACATGTATATTTGCAGTCATCTGTATTAACAGCTTATGTTTAATCATCTCGAACTAGTTGCGCAGTAACCTAGTTATAAATGATAATTATCGAACAAAACAAAAAAATAGGTCCATGTGTATTGACTAGGTAGTGAATAAATGTTGATGTATGGAAGTTCCATACACCAACACATATCTGTTTAGTTTGGTATTGCTCTGTTGCATCATGACATTGTTAAAGAGACACTAAAGCGGAAAAAAATATATGATATAATGAATTGGTTGTGTACTATGAATAATTACTAGAAGATTAGCAGCAAAGAAAATATTCTCATATTTTTATTTTCAGGTATATAGTGTTTTTTCTAACATTGCATTATCCTATAATATGTGCAGATTACACAACACTCCGCATTCAAAATGAGTCTTTCAGAGCAGTCTGTGAAGTAATGACCTCTCCTCTGGCAGATGAAAAGTAAACCGTTCAATTACAGTTGAGATAATAAAAGTCAGATAACAACCCTCTCCAGGACTAACTTAGTCGGAGAGCTTAATAGCTTTTTTGCATAGAGATAACAACTGGAGTTTCTCAACTCTTCCTGTACTGGAAACAATTAGACTGATGTATCTGATCTTAATGTTTTATTTCTTAGCTGTACTACACATACAAATCATAATATCATCATTTTTTTTCCGCTTCAGTGTCTCTTTAAGTGTATAATGTGAGGATCCTCTTAACCTGGAAAATGGGGACTGAAAAGCCTCCCTACAGAGATTCCAGGTAGTGTTGGGCGAACATCTAGATGTTCGGGTTCGGGCCGAACAGGCCGAACATGGCCGCGATGTTCGGGTGTTCGACCCGAACTCCGAACATAATGGAAGTCAATGGGGACCCGAACTTTTGTGCTTTGTAAAGCCTCCTTACATGCTACATACCCCAAATTTACAGGGTATGTGCACCTTGGGAGTGGGTACAAGAGGAAAAAAAAATTTTGCAAAAGAGCTTATAGTTTTTGAGAAAATCGATTTTAAAGTTTCAAAGGGAAAACTGTCTTTTAAATGCGGGAAATGTCTGTTTTCTTTGCACAGGTAACATGCTTTTTGTTGGCATGCAGTCATAAATGTAATACATATAAGAGGTTCCAGGAAAAGGCTAACCCAGCAGCAGCACACGTGATGGAACAAGAGGAGGGTGGCGCAGGAGGAGAAGGCCACGCTTTGAGACACAACAACCCAGGCCTTGCATGAGGACAAGAAGCGTGCGGATAGCAATTTGCATTTTGTCGCCATGCAGTCATAAATGTAATACAGATGAGAGGTTAAATAAACAGGGACCGGAAACGCTAACCCATCACAGATGTTCATTGTTCATGTTACTTGGTTGGGGTCCGGGAGTGTTGCGTAGTCGTTTCCAATCCAGGATTGATTCATTTTAATTTGAGTCAGACGGTCTGCATTTTCTGTGGAGAGGCGGATACGCCGCCGATCTGTGACGATGCCTCCGGCAGCACTGAAACAGCGTTCCGACATAACGCGGGCTGCCGGGCAAGCCAGCACCTCTATTGCGTACATTGCCAGTTTGTGCCAGGTGTCTAGCTTCGATACCCAATAGTTGAAGGGTGCAGATGGATTGTTCAACACAGCTACACCATCTGACATGTAGTCCTTGACCATCTTCTCCAGGCGATCGGTGTTGGAGGTGGATCTGCACGCTTGCTGTTCTGTGTGCTGCTGCATGGGTGTCAGAAAATTTTCCCACTCCAAGGACACTGCCGATACCATTCCCTTTTGGGCACTAGCTGCGGCTTGTGTTGTTTGCTGCCCTCCTGGTCGTCCTGGGTTTGCGGAAGTCAGTCTGTCGGCGTACAACTGGCTAGAGGAGGGGGAGGATGTCAATCTCCTCTCTAAAGTCTCCACAAGGGCCTGCTGGTATTCTTCCATTTTGACCTGTCTGGCTCTTTCTTCAAGCAGTTTTGGAACATTGTGTTTGTACCGTGGATCCAGAAGGGTATAAACCCAGTAATTGGTGTTGTCCAGAATGCGCACAATGCGTGGGTCGCGTTCAATGCAGTCCTAGGCCGAAGAGGTCATAGCCTAGGGTCACAAAACCTGTTTATTGGGCAATTTCAATGGTGGCGAGTCTGACGTACATAAATCGCAGCAATGGCCGTTAGCAAAGTCTGAATCTCACGAAATGTCTCATGCAGGTAGAAGACATATTGTTAGACTTGGGCTCCAAAGATGGGTTCCCTACATCTCTGCAAACCAGAGTTACAGGGCTCCAAATTTGGTAAAATCCCCCATAGGCTTTCATTGGGCCTCCTATTTACAGTTCCAAAATCTCACATCTTTTCAAAGGGCAATTACTCAGCAGTGGCAAATTTTCTAGCATTGTAGGGACCCTTAGGGGGAACATGACTGGTGAGTTTCGGGCCCCTAGGCCGAAGAGGTCATAGCCTAGGGTCACAAAAACCTGTTTATTGGGGCTATTTCAATGGTAGTGATGGTGACGTACATAAATCGCAGCAATGGCCGTTAGCAAAGTCTGAATCTCACGAAATGTCTCATGCAGGTAGAAGACATATTGTTAGACTTGGATTCCAAAGATGGGGTCCCTACATCTCTGCAAACCAGAGTTACAGGGGTCCAAAATTGGTAAAATCCCCCATAGGATTTCATTGGCTCCCTATTTCACTTTCCAAAATCTCACATCTTTTCAAAGGGCAATGGCTCAGCAGTACCAAATTTTCTAGCATTGTAGGGACCCTTAGGGAGAACATGACTGGTGAGTTTCGGGCCCATCACTACCATTGAAATAGCCCCAATAAACAGGTTTTTGTGACCCTAGGCTATGACCTCTTCGGCCTAGGGGCCCGAAACTCACCAGTCATGTTCCCCCTAAGGGTCCCTACAATGCTAGAAAATTTGGTACTGCTGAGCCATTGCCCTTTGAAAAGATGTGAGATTTTGGAAAGTGAAATAGGGAGCCAATGAAATCCTATGGGGGATTTTACCAATTTTGGACCCCTGTAACTCTGGTTTGCAGAGATGTAGGGACCCCATCTTTGGAATCCAAGTCTAACAATATGTCTTCTACCTGCATGAGACATTTCGTGAGATTCAGACTTTGCTAACGGCCATTGCTGCGATTTATGTACGTCACCATCACTACCATTGAAATAGCCCCAATAAACAGGTTTTTGTGACCCTAGGCTATGACCTCTTCGGCCTAGGGGCCCGAAACTCACCAGTCATGTTCCCCCTAAGGGTCCCTACAATGCTAGAAAATTTGGTACTGCTGAGCCATTGCCCTTTGAAAAGATGTGAGATTTTGGAAAGTGAAATAGGGAGCCAATGAAATCCTATGGGGGATTTTACCAATTTTGGACCCCTGTAACTCTGGTTTGCAGAGATGTAGGGACCCCATCTTTGGAATCCAAGTCTAACAATATGTCTTCTACCTGCATGAGACATTTCGTGAGATTCAGACTTTGCTAACGGCCATTGCTGCGATTTATGTACGTCACCATCACTACCATTGAAATAGCCCCAATAAACAGGTTTTTGTGACCCTAGGCTATGACCTCTTCGGCCTAGGGGCCCGAAACTCACCAGTCATGTTCCCCCTAAGGGTCCCTACAATGCTAGAAAATTTGGTACTGCTGAGCCATTGCCCTTTGAAAAGATGTGAGATTTTGGAAAGTGAAATAGGGAGCCAATGAAATCCTATGGGGGATTTTACCAATTTTGGACCCCTGTAACTCTGGTTTGCAGAGATGTAGGGACCCCATCTTTGGAATCCAAGTCTAACAATATGTCTTCTACCTGCATGAGACATTTTGTGAGATTCAGACTTTGCTAACGGCCATTGCTGCGATTTATGTACGTCACCATCACTACCATTGAAATAGCCCCAATAAACAGGTTTTTGTGACCCTAGGCTATGACCTCTTCGGCCTAGGGGCCTGAAACTCACCAGTCATGTTCCCCCTAAGGGTCCCTACAATGCTAGAAAATTTGGTACTGCTGAGCCATTGCCCTTTGAAAAGATGTGAGATTTTGGAAAGTGAAATAGGGAGCCAATGAAATCCTATGGGGGATTTTACCAATTTTGGACCCCTGTAACTCTGGTTTGCAGAGATGTAGGGACCCCATCTTTGGAATCCAAGTCTAACAATATGTCTTCTACCTGCATGAGACATTTCGTGAGATTCAGACTTTGCTAACGGCCATTGCTGCGATTTATGTACGTCACCATCACTACCATTGAAATAGCCCCAATAAACAGGTTTTTGTGACCCTAGGCTATGACCTCTTCGGCCTAGGGGCCCGAAACTCACCAGTCATGTTCCCCCTAAGGGTCCCTACAATGCTAGAAAATTTGCCACTGCTGAGTAATTGCCCTTTGAAAAGATGTGAGATTTTGGAACTGTAAATAGGAGGCCCAATGAAAGCCTATGGGGGATTTTACCAAATTTGGAGCCCTGTAACTCTGGTTTGCAGAGATGTAGGGAACCCATCTTTGGAGCCCAAGTCTAACAATATGTCTTCTACCTGCATGAGACATTTCGTGAGATTCAGACTTTGCTAACGGCCATTGCTGCGATTTATGTACGTCAGACTCGCCACCATTGAAATTGCCCAATAAACAGGTTTTGTGACCCTAGGCTATGACCTCTTCGGCCTAGGACTGCATTGAACGCGACCCACGCATTGTGCGCATTCTGGACAACACCAATTACTGGGTTTATACCCTTCTGGATCCACGGTACAAACACAATGTTCCAAAACTGCTTGAAGAAAGAGCCAGACAGGTCAAAATGGAAGAATACCAGCAGGCCCTTGTGGAGACTTTAGAGAGGAGATTGACATCCTCCCCCTCCTCTAGCCAGTTGTACGCCGACAGACTGACTTCCGCAAACCCAGGACGACCAGGAGGGCAGCAAACAACACAAGCCGCAGCTAGTGCCCAAAAGGGAATGGTATCGGCAGTGTCCTTGGAGTGGGAACATTTTCTGACACCCATGCAGCAGCACACAGAACAGCAAGCGTGCAGATCCACCTCCAACACCGATCGCCTGGAGAAGATGGTCAAGGACTACATGTCAGATGGCGTAGCTGTGTTGAACAATCCATCTGCACCCTTCAACTATTGGGTATCGAAGCTAGACACCTGGCACAAACTGGCAATGTACGCAATAGAGGTGCTGGCTTGCCCGGCAGCCAGCGTTATGTCGGAACGCTGTTTCAGTGCTGCCGGAGGCATCGTCACAGATCGGCGGCGTATCCGCCTCTCCACAGAAAATGCAGACCGTCTGACTCAAATTAAAATGAATCAATCCTGGATTGGAAACGACTACGCAACACTCCCGGACCCCAACCAAGTAACATGAACAATGAACATCTGTGATGGGTTAGCGTTTCCGGTCCCTGTTTATTGAACCTCTTATCTGTATTACATTTATGACTGCATGGCGACAAAATGCAAATTGCTATCCGCACGCTTCTTGTCCTCATGCAAGGCCTGGGTTGTTGTGTCTCAAAGCGTGGCCTTCTCCTCCTGCGCCACCCTCCTCTTGTTCCATCACGTGTGCTGCTGCTGGGTTAGCGTTACCGGTCCCTTTTCCTGGAACCTCTTATATGTATTACATTTATGACTGCATGCCGACAAAAAGCATGTTACCTGTGCAAAGAAAACAGACATTTCCCGCATTTAAAAGACAGTTTTCCCTTTGAAACTTTAAAATCGATTTTCTCAAAAACTATAAGCTCTTTTTGCTAAATTTTCCTCTTGTACCCACTCCCAAGGTGCACATACCCTGTAAATTTGGGGTATGTAGCATGTAAGGAGGCTTTACAAAGCACGAAAGTTTGGGTCCCCATTGACTTCCATTATGTTCGGAGTTCGGCCATGTTCGGCCCGAACCCGAACATCTAGATGTTCGCCCAACACTACACGTGACCCGTTCGGCCAATCACAGCGCTAGCCGAACGTTCGGGTAGCGTTCGGCCATGCGCTCTTAGTTCGGCCATATGGCCGAACAGTTTGGCCGAACACCATCAGGTGTTCGGCCGAACCCGAACATCACCCGAACAGGGTGATGTTCTGCAGAACCCGAACAGTGGCGAACACTGTTCGCCCAACACTAATTCCAGGGAGTGGTTCCATGATATTATCTATCATGACCATTAGTTATAGTAGCTTCAAGTGATTAATGAGCTTCAAAATCCTTTGAAATCCTATTAGAAATATATAGTATGATAGTAATACTTAACCATATAAGGTAACCAACTAACCCTAACACATTTTCAGTAGAAACATACATATATTTACTTAGATATGTACATCAGTCCTGAAAGAGGGACAAATATAGAAGAAAGAGGGACAGAGGGATTTAGTTCCCAAAGAGGGACAGTCCCTCCGAAACAGGGACACTTGAGAGCTATGATATTGGCCTGACGCACAAAACCGTGAATAGCAATTTTACTGATACGAACGGCAGGGGGAGCAACACACATTAGCCTATTAGCGCAATACCTGTTACCGTGGTTACGCACAGTGTACCATGTGTTACCATAGCACCGCACACATTACCTTGGTAACGCGTTACACTAATAAGTAACATGTGCTTTCCATCTGCGGTTCGTACCCAGGAAATGGGAATGTAGTCAATACAATAGATAAATACATATATACTTAGCTTACCGTATATATAACAACAAGACACAGACCCTCCAAGTTGGCATAAAAATTGGCCGTGGCCTTCTTTATTGGTTATCTTAAAACTCAAAGAGGTCCAAATAACTTTATTAAATATATAAATTTTCAATCAAAACAAATAAAACATCAGTTCAATGCAATCCACCACTACGGTTCAGACCACATATAATGCTCTAACTCTCCGTAAGGACCCCTTCACCAAGTACGTCCACGCTTGCGTGACTTGAGGAACCAATAAAGCTTGACCACGACGAGCATCCTCCTTTTCTCTAGGGAAGGGTGGGAGGGGAGCTCCCCAGACCACTCTGGACCAAAGGTGAAAATGAGCTGAACGGACCCTTAAAGCGGACCCAAACCAAACATTTTTTTTTTAATTAAAAAGATTTAGTTGCACCACTCTGACACATACAAAGATAAATAAACACTCTTTCAAACCTATGAGCATTTCAGTGCATGCTTTTCACCCTTCTCTTTGCATAACTAGGGTTATACAGGTGGCAGCCATTAGCCATTCCTCCATTGCTGGACACCATCTCCTCCACCAGTTTGCCGGAAAAATGCCGGCAATTTGAAAGGAAGGCAGGGTTTCCTCCAATAAATGTAAAATATTTTATATTTGTCATCATGCAGCTGAAAAAAGGCTGCTATTTATTATTATAATTTAGAAAATAGATTTTATTTCTGAAATCTTGTATTTTTAATTTGGGTCCACTTTAATTTATACCCTGTACTCACCACTGATTGGCAGCTGCAACATTGTTTATGCCCTAGTAACACCTGGCAGATTACCTTAAGCTCACCTGCCGACCAATCCTAGCAATGGCTACATTTCTTTACCCCGCAACTTCAAGTTAGTGAGCTAAGCCAATCAGAAGCGCAGTCACCTCACTGATAGACTTCCATGTTAAACTTTTGACAGGGATAATACTTATAAGAAACCCACTCTTTGATTGCCACAATTCCATGTAGGGCTTATTTTATTAGGTTATCAGCCCTTCTCATTCTCATGTGCTACCTGCACACTGCAGTTTTTACCACTGGGAGCTGCAAGACGTGCAAAGGACAGCGCCAAAGGATTCACAAGCATTTCTGATGCACACCGCTGAGACTGCCGGTTGAATGAGTTCCAGACTATACTGTAAGTATCTAAATGCTGCATGAGGTAAACATCTTAATAAGACAAGAAAAATGTGTTATTTGGCCGACAGTAAAATATTTCCAGTGCAGAAATTCCTCACATCTAATAATGCATTCTTGCCTTTGTTGAGCCTTTTTTATATGAATTGAAATTTACTTTAAAAGGCTGCTTGTAGGTTTTTCCTTCAAGATATATATATATATATATATATATATATATATATATATATATATATATATAATTGATTTATATAGCGCCAGCATCTTCCATGGCGCTGTACAACAGCATACAGGGTATAAAAATACCAAATAAACAATACAACAGTTAATACAATACAAGAGTGGATAACAGTTAATGCAGTGGACAAATTAACTACATATTTTTACACAGGGGTGGGAGGTATGTACACATATTACACAGCATTGTGAGAAAAAAAAGGGGAAGAGAGCCCTGACCAAAAGGCCTTACAGTCTAAAGGTTTGAGGTATAGGACACTATGTGAAGGGAAGCTGTGTGTGGAGTGGTAGAAATAAATGGTGGTCAGTGTCCAGGGTCCTAGGTAGGAGAGTATGCTTGCCTGAATATATTTATATTACAGGGTGATGTACACATGTTTTCAGAGGTAATGCTATGTTCGATCATCCTCTGGGACTTCCTTATATATACAGTAGCTGTGTCCTTGCTGCTAGGGCACTACATAGTAAAAGACTTCTTTAAATAGGCTGAGCTGAGCTGTCAGCTCAACTATGTCCACGAAGAAAATGACATAGAAATTGTACATTATGCATTCCTGACTCTACAGTAACAAAAAAAAATGTTCCCGATCTGAAGGTAATCATTTACACAGGTGAATAGGCGCTTAATAACCTATAGGCTAGCTGTCACTCTTCATGGGGTGAGCCAAGGTTGCTGTACACACAGAGCACAAGTCAGTAACACTGCAGAATAATACACAACGCATACAGTCCAACGCATACAGGGCAGTTTCTAGGCTTAACTGCATCCAGGGCGAGGCTTTAAAAATTGTGCCCCCTTCCCCCCACCCCGTGGACTCACAAACCCTTACCCTTTAGGGACAGTCACACAGCCACAGGTCACAAGTAGATCTGCCTACTTACTAGTGACCAGCCGCTCATCCATGAGGAAGCAGGGACCAGGAAAACACACAGGCAGAGCACAGAAAGCTGACTCCTCCATGGGCGCCGCGCATTGACAGCCTGCAATACCGCTACAGGACAACAGGTGTCATCACGCGGTGGTGACGTGATGATGACTTGACTTCTGACGCAGGCAGCACAGGAGTCAAGGAATGTGATTGCGCTGGTAATCTTCGTTCTTCTTCCATTTGGCTGCACCGCACATCACCAGCTCCCTAACGGTTATGTTCTTCTGCCTGCGCCCCCTTCTTCTACTTGCCGGTCTGCGCCCAGGTCGCCCTGCCCGCACTGCCCAAGAAACAGCCCTGGTCTTACCTTTATATTTGTTTCAATCTCTCGACTACAATATTTTACAATATTCACCTCACTTGATGGCATGACAGCCAATAACCATACAGGCCGGCTGCACACCTAAGATTAGCGTTGCAGATATGTGCCTTCATGTGACCCTGAGCCACAGTGCAGCGACAGGGTCATAGTGCCACCCCCGGCTAGTTCCGCACTTCCTGCTGGGCAGGAAGTCCGTCTCTGAGATTCGCGTCAGCTGGCTTAAGTGCGTCTCGTCGCACCGCAATCCCGTCGTGCACATTGCCTGCGTCGCCCATTGACTTGCATTATTGCATAATCCCTGCAGTAAGTAAAGATCATGTGGTGACGCGCTGCAAATTATGATACATTCCAAACAATATGCAGTAGAAAAACGTAAGCTAGGCTTAGCCTGAGCTAGGCCTTTTAAACCTTAAAGGGATACTCATACCTCCCAACATTTTAAAGCTGGGAATCGGGACACTTAGGCCACACCCCTAACCCCATCACACCTACCATAAAAAAAAAATTTGATTTTTTTTTTCAATTAATAATATCCCCTAATATTTTTTAATACATATTTCCCCCATATATGATGGGGAGGAGGGTGTCCGTGGGTGGGTGAGTGAGGAGGAGGGTGTCGGTGGGTGGGTGGAGAGGAGGGTGAGGATGGCCATGAGTGGGGAGGAGGGTGCCAATGCAAGAACAAAATGATCAAGGCGCCAGCCGCGGGTAAGTGGGATGCGGGACGCGTGCATCCCATTACTACCTCCCTCCCTCCCTTGGAATCTGGCCCCCCCTGTGTCTCCCCCCTGTTTGCAGAGTGCGCAGCTAAGCGGAGCGGGCTGTCAGCTTACCGGTATCCATTGACGCGTACCACCAGGGCCGGGCCGAGGCATAGGCTGGAGAGGCTCCAGCCTCAGGGCGCAGTGCAGGAGGGGGCGCAGAATTCATTCAGCTGTCATTCCTAATTGTGTTTAAAGCAGAAAGAAATAAGAAAAGGGGATACATGGCAGTGACTGCAAGCTATATAACTAGATATTAAGGTGTTGGGGAGGTTGTGGGCCCTGTGGCGCCTCTTAGTCTAATAGCAATCAGTGTGTGACAGCTGGGGTGGCAGGGATGGTGGGGCGCACTTTGGTGTCTCAGCCTTGGGTGCTGGAGGACCTTGTCCCGGCTGCGTACCACCATCTGGCTTCCTGCTTCCTGTGACGTCACAGGAAGCAGATTGAAGCCGGACATCGGTATGCGTCCTTGGATACCGGTAAGCTGACAGCCCGCTCCGCTTAGCTGCGCACTCTGCAAACAGGGGGGAGACACAGGGGGGGCCAGATTCCAAGGGAGGGAGGGAGGGAGGTAGTAATGGGATGCACGCGTCCCGCATCCCACTTACCCGCGGCTGGGCTGGCGCCTTGATCATTTTTTTTTCCACCCTCACTGCCCACTGCTGCCCGGGACTTAGGGGGCTCATACCGTGAAAGCGGGAGAGCCCCCCAAAATCGTGACAGTCCCGACGAAAACAGGACGGTTGGGCCCTTTGGGGATACTTGTGTATAAAAAACTTACCTGAGGCTTCTATCAGCCCCCTGCAGCCATCGTGCGCCCACGCCATCCTCCCACCAACTTCCAGTCAGCAGAGGCAACCCCCTCAAAGCTGGCTGTCCACACGCCTGCACGTGGCTCAGGGCCGCAAATGCGCAGTAGCTTGTGTCTGGCCACCACAAACCAGCTTTGAAGGGGTTGCTTCTGCTGAATTGAAGGGTCGTAGGAGGACGATTTTTTTTAGATTAAAGAGAATCTGTAACGTCAAAACGTCCCCTGGGGGTACTCACCTTGGGTGGGGGAAGCCTCAGGATCCTAATGAGGCTTCCCACGCCGTCCTCCGTCCCTCAGGGGTCTCGCTGCAGCCCTCCGTACAGCGGTGACGTCAATATTTACCTTCCTGCCTCCTGCGCAGGCGCTCTGACGGCTGTCGGCTCCGAAGTAGGCGGAAATACCCGATCGCCGTCGGGTCTGCTCTACTGCGCAGGCGCCGGAGACTTGCGCCTGCACAGTAGAGCGGACCCGACTAAGATCGGGTATTTCCGTCTACTTCGGAGCCGAAAGCAGCCACAGTGCCCCCGCTGGAGCCTGCAAAGGTAAATATTGAATTGACAGTCGGGTCTTTCGCCAGCTGTTTGGAGGGCTGCAGCGAGACCCCCGTGGGACAGAGGACGGCGTGGGAAGCCTCGTTAGGATCCGAGGTGGGTACCCCCTAGGGGATATTTTTGATGTTACAGTGTCTCTTTAATGCTGGGTACACACTATGAGATTTTCTGGTCGATTTACTGTCAGATCGATTATTTCCAACATGTCCGATCTGCTTTTCGATCGATTTCCGAGCATTTTCCGATCGATTTCCGTGCACTGTAATAGGAAATCGCTCGGAAATTGATCAGAAAGCAAATAGAACATGTTGGAAATAATCGATCTGACAGGAAATCGACCAGAAAATCTCATAGTGTGTACCCAGCATAAGGCTGGTTTTACAGTGGGACATTAAAGTCTCACGTTACAGCAGCCAGTAACGCAGCCCAACTCACAGCACTGTAAAATCAATGTGCTGTTCACAGTGCACACGTTTCGTTACATAGTAACGCAGCCCGTTTAAACAAAGTGCAGCATGCTGTACGTTATACTTGGCTAAGCCACGTTAGACTGTTTGCACATGCTCAGTAATGTTGGAGGAGGAGGTCTCCCCTCCTCCTCCGCGGCCAGCCACATGGCTAATTAATATTCACTGCACTGTGGTGAATCCTGGTGGGACTGTAGTGTTGTCCGGATCATGAACGAAGCGTTCATTTGATCCGGATCTTTTTTGTGAGTTGAATCATCCGGATCATCACAATGAAAGATTCGGTTCACAGTGGATGTCTGTCTGGAAGAAACAGGAACATACAGAATGTACAGTGCAGGGAAAGTCCTGTCCTGCTAGTCATTTCACCCCCAGTCTGCTTCCCTAGTAAAATGATTCAAATTATTTGGTTCAAAGATCCGGATCTTTTCAATGATCCGATTCAAATGATCCGAATCCTTAAAAAGATCCAGACTTCCTATCACTAACCTGGAGCAGCTGCATTGAGAGCTGCATAATGCAGCTCAATCTGACGTCCAACTTCAACACCACCATGCGTTGGGTTAGGGGCACGTTATGCGACCATAACATCCCCTAAAACGCAACATCTTGGTGGGAAAGTAGCCTTAAGGTTTGAAAGATTTAGCTCAGGCTTATTTTTCTACTGCATATTGGGTGGAATGTATCATAATTTGAAGGGCAAAAAGTACATTCACATAAACATTATTCTTCACAGAGCATCACAATAGCCCAGTAGGTGAGGAAGCTGGGGGTTCTGTAAATAATGCAAAGCAGCCGCGGAGTATTATACTTTGCCTCCTTCCGGCAGCAGTGTAGGTCCTCTTGACCTACACCGTCACATGACATACAGGGACGGAAGCTGCATAGTGATTGGCTGTATGGCGCTTATACACTGAAGAGTGAAGAAAACCTGTCCCACTGCCAGAAGGAGGCGGTGGGACAGCTGCCACTTTGCATTATGTACAGGAGCAGGGGTGGATCAGGGTCAGGGGCCTAGCACAATGTAGTCATGCCCCTGATTCATCAGATCTGACAAGATTAGCCGCATGCTTGTTTCTGGTGTTATTCAGACACTACTGCAGCCAAAGAGATCAGCAGGACAGCCAGGCAACTGGTATTATTTTAAAGGAAATGAATATGGCAGCCTCCATAACCTTCTCACTTCAGTTGTCCTCTAAATTAAAAAAAAAAAAATTGATGGGAGGATGTTTGGTGCTGCTTTGGCTTTACACACCCTGCCTTAATTTCTCCTAATCCACCTCCCATCACTCCCTCTCCTCTCTCCTACTACCACCCATCCACCCTTTCCTGAAGAGATATGGTTTAGAAAAATGAACTGTTTGTAGCAATTTAAAAGTTTTTTTTTTTTTTTAGTGTGACAGCCACCCCATGAAAGAATTTGGGTAGCACATGCAGCTGCATGCTGTAAGGACCAAGCAGGTTACTGTGTCCTGCTCAGCATGACTTTGACATATTCCTTCCTTGTACAGCTGAGCAAGCAAAGCTGGGATTAGGCAGGAGTGAGTGTACACCGGGGTCCTGCTCTTGGTGCGCACTTTACTTGAGCTAAAGTGCAGATGGCTGTGCTATCAACACACTGTCCAACATGACATCAACACTTTCCCCAGAGGGATCCAAGCTGCTGAAAGACAGCTCATGAGATGGGACTGAATTCTGGTTGCAGGACAAATAATAATATGCTTCAGTTTCTGTTCATCCTAGTTAATTAATTGCTAATGCTTCTGAGATCATCCATAAGATTGTCTTGTCTGCTGTTCCACAGCCTGCTGCGCATTCTTCCTCCCCTGTTGTCCATCCTGCTTCTGCACTGATTTCGTTTTTTGCAACTTTATACAATTTGTTTGAGGCCTGGAACCCAATAGAGCGTTTTTTTAGCGTTTAGGGAGCGCTTTTAATCACTAGTGATTTTCCTAAACACTCTGCCAATGTAAATAAATATAACAAATTCCACAGTAGCGATTAGCAAAATCGCACTCGCAGGACATGCAGCGTTTTGGGAGCGTTTGAGCTTCAATGTAAAGTATATACAGTAAGTGCTGGAAAATCGTTCATGAATGGCTACACATAGCGATTTGTGTGCGATTTTAAATTACTGCACACTGTAACCAAAATTTTAATAATTAAAAAGGACCAATTAGAATTAAAAACACTAATCACAAATCGCTATCACAATCGCTGGCAAAAAGCTAACACTTTTGAAAATCGCTACTAAAATTACCGGAAAGCGCTCATGAAATCACTTACAAAACGCTAATTAAAAACGCTAGCGATTGCACTAGCGATTTGTGATTTGTAGTGAGTTCCAAGCTTAAAGGGAACCCGAGGTGGGCATTTTTGTAAAAACAAAACAAAACATGCTGCCTGATCTGGGGGCCAGCCAGATCAGGTAGCCTCAATTCCCGCCCGCTCTCCGCTACTCCTGTGGCCAGATATCAGTTACTTTCACTTCCAGTGACCCCTGGGGTCAGGACGCTGCAAGCTCTGCCCTGTGTGTCTCATCACAGAGCAGAGTGCAGGGAGACAAGGGAGTGGCGGGGAATGGGCGGAGAGCAGAACTAGGCAGAGCTGCCCAATGACAGCTGGGGAAGGGGCCCCCAGTGGGCGTTTTGCAGGAGTGCCTCTTCTGCAAGGGATGCCCCTTTCCCTCAAGATTGCTGACAAGCTACATTTTGACAATGTGTGTGTGTGTGTGTGTGGGGGGGGGGGGGGGGGGGGCATGTCATAGATCAGGAAACACGTCTCTGTGTCCCATCTGCACTCCCCCCCTGAGCTGCCTCAGGTACACTTTAAGGAACACCTTAAGTGTTTTTTTTTTTTTTAAATAGATAATTACTTCAGTAGTGGAAAGCCTCTGGATGATCCAAAGGCTTTCCACATCTAGGTGGATATTTTGGGCACCTCTGTGCGCATGGTACTTTGGGGCACAGCATAGAGACCACAGTGTAAATTGCGGCTACAGCGGTGTCTACAGTATAATTTGGGCTCTGTAGGTGCTGAATGTAGCTGAAACTCGGAAAACGTCAAAAGATGAAAAATAGCGTCAGAGCAAGAAATGGCGGTGAGAGGGATAATTAATAGGTTGAACATTGGCATTAGTGTTAGGCTAGGCAGTAGGTAGTTGGTACTTCCTGGTTTCATGGGAGCACAGAAACAGTTAACTTCCTGTATTTACATGTTAGCCTTTCTGAACAGCATAACCTCAACACAGATCAGACAGAGCCGACAGCTCAAATTACAGGGGCTCATTATTTGCAGATAAGGGAGAATTAGACAGGCAGCTATCTCTAAATAGAAACAGGGTGGGTTTCTGTTTTCCTTTTCTCCTGTGCAAGAGTTTAGGTTTTTTTTTTCAGTGTACGCATCAAGATAACCTTACAGACAGCCCACCATTCCAGTGAAGGGTCCCTCTAACCTTTTTTTTTTGACTTGCACTAGTCGAGTAAAGGTGGCTACACACCATACAATGTTTTAAATATCTGTTCAATTCAAGAATAGCAATCACTTTTTCTGATTATAACTGATTATAACAATTCTAAAATCTGACCAGTGTACCACACACCTATGTTAAATTTTTCCCCAATCATGAATAAAATAATTAAAAGCTCAGAAAAAAATGATTGAAATTGTACATTAAGTAATTGACAATTCATCACACACCATACAATTCTTTATAAAGTTGGTCAAAAACCTTTAACTTGGCAATGGAGCATTACACGGACACGGGACCTGGTGTAATGGAAAGCCAGGACTTTCAGGCACATTACTGCAACATGTACCTCTTATGAAGTGCAGTGTTTGAAAAGTACCCCTGACTGTAGAGGGAGCAGCATCTCAGGTACTTCTTAACATATATTAATCTGTTAGGAGTACAGGTTGTCCCCAGTTAACGAATGAAATAGAGACTGCAGGATCGTTCTTAACTTGAATCTGTCTATACGTTGAAACACTGTGCTATCTCTGTATCTCCTCTATGCCCCCCTGTGCCTACAGTGTCCCCCTCTGTGTCACCTCTGTTACCCACAGATGGATTAAGATGTAATGGGGCCCTAGGAAAGGTAGTCGATTTGATGCTCCCTTGTGGTCCTTTTGGTAGGATGAATTGGAGAGAAGTCAAAGATGGTAAATGGGTCCCTTGACACACACTAAGCCCCAAGCACCTGCCTAGGTTGTCTGGTGAATGACCCTGCTCTACTGTTACCCCATGCCTTCAGTGTCCCCTTCTGTGTTCTGTGCCACCTCTGCAACTCTCGCCCCCCCCCCCCCCCCCCCCCCCCACACACACACACACTCACACACACTGTGCCACCTCGGTCCCCCTCAGTGTACCGCAGAAAAATTACCATTGACCGTTTTTTTATTTGAATTTTTTTAAATCGACTTTCTCGAACTACAAGGGCCCATTTGTAATTGCTTTTTTCTCCTAGGAGATAATTTTCATATTATCTTTAAAATAAGTATTCATTGTTTTACAATTGAAAAAGTACCTAAAATATGGTGAAAATGTACTGGGCACTATCAAAACATTTTGAGTATTTTCTTGCTTGCTGGTTGTTGAAAAGACAAGTTTTAAAACAAGTATTGACAAGTTTTAAAACAGGTGAAAACAAGAGAAAATGTGAATTGCATATGGGGCCAAGATTGTTTTGACTTGTACCCTCCCTTGTTTTAGTATTGGTGTGTCATTCGTAAGCTGAGCGTCCTTAAAGAAGAACTCCAGTGAAAATAATGTAATTTAAAAAAGTGCTTCATTTTTACAATAATGATGTATAAATGATTTACTCAGTGTTTGCCCATCTTTTACATCCCTGATTTACATTCTGACATTTATCACATGGTGACATTTTTACTGCTGGCAGGTGATGTAGCTGCTGTTTGCTATTTTGGCAGTTGGAAAAAGCTGTAAACAGCTATTTCCCACAATGCAACAAGGTTCACGGACAGGAAACTGTGAGGAGTACCATGGTCCTCAGAGTTTCTTGTGGGAGGGGTTTCACCACAATATCAGTCATACAGTGCCCCCTGATGGTCTATTTGTGAAAAGGAATAGATTTCTCATGTAAAAGGGGATATCAGCTACTGATTGGGATAAAGTTCCATTTTTGGTTGGAGTTTCTCTTTAAGTCAGGGTCTACTTGGACTCCACAACTGCATCTAAATGCTTTTCAAATACACCTTTATACTTTTAATTGACTAAATTATTTAGGTGTGCTTATATGGCATCTTTTTTTTTATTTTAAAACTTTTTAATAACGCTTTTATAAAGACTAATTTCACAGTCCTTTGTGGTGCAGTTAGATGCTAGTTCGGACAAATGCTTTTGATGGCGTACGCTAAAAAAGGGCGCCGGGAAAAAAGGGCGCAGGGTTTTAATTGATAAGCATGAATAACGTTTAAAAAAAATTGTGCTATATTTCATTTAAAAATAATGTTTTATAAAGTTGTAAATCATTAAATAATGTGTATGAAATCGGCAATTGTAAAAACGTTAATCTTTCCTGTTTAAAAAGTCAAATGTCTAATAACGTTTTATAAAAGATTAATAAGAATTTTACTAAAACTATACCTAACCCTACTCTCACACAGAACCCTCCCTGTACCTACCCCTAACCCCTAGACCCCCCTGGTGGTGCCTAAACCTAAGAACCCCCTGGTGGTGCCTAAACCTAAGACCCCCCTGTTGGTGCCTAAACCCAGGGCCGGGCCGAGGCATAGGCTGGAGAGGCTCCAGCCTTAGGGCGCAGTGTAGAAGGGGGCGCAGAATTCAGCTGTCATTCCTAATTGTGTTTGAAGCAGAAAGAAATAAGAAAAGGGGATACATGGCAGTGACTGCAAGCCAGATAACTACATATTAAGGTGTTGGGGAGGTTGTGGGCCCTGTGGCACCTCTTAGTCTAATAGCAATCAGTGTGTGATGACTGGGGTGGCAGGGATGGAGGGGCGCACTTTGGTGTCTCAGCCTTGGGTGCTGGAGGACCTTGTCTCGGCTCTGCCTAAACCTAAGAACCCCCCTGGTGGTGCCTAAACCTAAGACCCCCCTGGTGGTGCCTAAACCTAAGACACCCCTGGTGGTGCCTAAACCTAAGACCCCCCTGGTGGTGCCTAAACCCTGTTGGTGCCTAAACCTAAGACACCCCTGGTGGTGCCTAAACCTAAGACACCCCTGGTGGTGCCTAAACCTAAGACACCCCTGGTGGTGCCTAAACCTAAGACCCCCCCAGTTGGTGCCTAAACCTAAGACCCCCCCTGGTGGTGCCTAAACCTAAGACCCTCCGGCTGGTGCCTAAACCTAAGACCCCCCTGGTGGTGCTTAAACCTAAGACCCTCCGGCTGGTGCCTAAACCTAAGACCCCCCTGTGATAAGCATTAATAACGTTTAAAAAAAATATTGTGCTGTTTTTCGTTTAAAAATAATGTTTAAAAAAGTATAAATCATTAAATAATATGTAATCATGAGAAGCAGTTATAAAACATTAAAAATCTCCGGGCGCCGCTTGTAAAACGTTATTTTTCTCCGGCGCTCTTTTTTCCTGTTGGGCGCCCATTAAACGATATTTATTATGGGAGTGAATGGCGGCGCCCTTTTTGTCCACCTGCCTCATGCGCCTAAATTTCCTGCTTCCCTTTTGATGAGCCTCCCCCTTTGACTTCTAGCAAAGTCTGTGTGTTATTATTATTATTATTATTATTATTATTATGCTTCTGTACTTATTTTGACATTTTTGCTCTGTATTTGGTCCTGTCCCAATTTATTACATTTTATTTTAATTTATTTAGCATTTATCTCTCATCTATTATCCATCTGCTTGAATAAATAAGGGCAGTAAAATAATCAGCTACAGTTGTAAGTAACTACTTGATCCAGTAAATGCATACAGGCCCCCTTGACATTTCTGGTGTTCACAGTCAAGTGGACTTGCACTGACGCACAATCTCTGTGCTGTACAATGAGGAAGAAAGCTTAGCGTGTGTATCTAATCAGAGAACATGGCCAGCCCTATGTACATTTACTCAACTATACATAGAAACAAGAACATATATTTATACATAGGTTTTTTAGATAGAAGGGAAGAGGTTACAGCCAGGTTTCATGTAAGCCAAGGGTGTCCAAACTTTTTAGGTGAAGGACCATATTGCCATTCTTGAGAGGGCTAGGGGGGGGGGGGGGGCACGAACTAGCAAATTAAACATAATTTTTGCTGATTGCTGTTAAGCTGCGTACCCACCTGGCGATTTTCAAACGACGTCGCAAGGTGGGTACAGGGGCATGATCACAAATGTTGCCTAGTGTAGCACTGAAGATGACGGACCGACATGGTGGATCAGATCTTTGGGATCCCTGACGACACCGTGCAAAGTACCGAGATCGGAGAAGTCTCGCTCGCGCCGCCGTCTACGTCACGTGACCTCGCGCTTTATCCTGCTGACAGGAATAGGCATCGCTGACGTCTGTCTTTAACCACTTGCCGACCGCGCACTCATACCGCGCGTCGGCAAAGTGGCAGCTGCAGGACCAGTGACGCAGTTCTGCGTCGCCGGCTGCAGCCTAATTAATCAGGAAGCAGCAGCTCGCGCGAGCGGCTGCTTCCTGTAAATTCACGGCGGGGGGCTCCGTGAATAGCCTGCGGCCCGCCGATCGCGGCTCGCAGGCTAAATGTAAACACAAGCGGAAATAATCCGCTTTGTTTACATTCGTACAACGCTGCTAACAGTAGCAGCGTTGTACCAGATCAGGGATCCCCGGCCAATCAGCGGCCGGGGATCGCTGTCGCATGACAGGCAGGAGCCTGTTAGAGGCTGCACAGGACAGATCCGTTCCTGTGCAGCCTCGGATCTCCGGGGAAGGGAGGGAGGAGAGGGAGGGGGGGAATTTCGCTGCGGAGGGGGGCTTTGAGGTGCCCCCCCCGCAACACACAGGCAGGCAGGAGCGATCAGACCCCCCCAGCACATCATCCCCCTAGTGGGGAAAAAAGGGGGGCGATCTGGTCGCTCTGCCTGCACCCTGATCTGTGCTGGGGGCTGTACAGCCCACCCAGCACAGATCAGCTAAACAGCGCTGGTCCTTAAGGGGGGGTAAAGGGTGGGTCCTCAAGTGGTTAAGGAGATGTCACGGGAGCCGTCGGGCAGTGAGTACGAAGCTTTAGGTACACCATGCCTGTGACATACTGTCAAATAAAATATTTCCTGGGAAATAATTCATGTACGGTGTGCAGTTAGCACAGTGGCAGTCGGTATTGACCGCCTCAGCTGGCTTTAGTTAGGCGTGGGTACGACGCTTTAGAGCTCTATGCCCTCACCTCCTCACAGTAATCAATTCTGCTTTTAAATAATAATTGTATCACAAAAATATGTTCCTTTAAACTTTGCTGTCAGCTGTATTAATTTTATCATGCCCATTACGTATTTATATTAGAGTGATTAAACTGTTCAAAAGACTTATGTTCTTACATTATAGCCTTGAAAATAGTATTCTCGGCTGTAACTAAGTATTAAGATAATTCAATGTAAATATAATGTATTGGATATTTATATTTTTTTTTTTATATATATTCTTTATTTATAAAGAAGGTATGAACAAATCACCGTAAAAATTGTACATACATAGAGACAGGATCCAAGTGATTGCTATGGAGATAAAAACATGACATATAACCTTATTCAAATTTCGTACGTTTTTGCAACACATAAAACTAGGTCAATAGTATTGTACCATTACATTTAACAGTTGTCGAGTTGTTTTTGCGTGGAGCGAAATAGTCTCTTCTAGTTTGAAACAGTGTTCACACCAAAGTTTTCAATTTAAGGATCCCCCTCCCAACCCCCCCCCCCCCCCCCCCCTTTCCTCTGGAAGCAACTTCGGGAGCTATGGGCCTTGATTGATAATGCTAAGCCTGGCGAGTGCCAAAAAGCACAAAACAGACTTATCAAAGGGCATCTATCTGTATTAACTCCATTTTCCCCCCTACTATACGTCATCTAAATGGGTCATTAGGCCTGAATAACCTTAATGAAGTCTTCGGAGTGTCTGAAAAATGTCCAATAGGACCATGTTTTTTTTATATATCTCATACTTATCAAATGCAGTATAAGAGAGCTCTTCCATATATTGTATCTCGTCAATTTCCTTTACCAGTTCCTCCACACCCGGTACCACTGACTGTTTCCACCGTCGTATAATCAGTCGTTTTGCTGCGTTTAGGATGTGGCATACTACAGAACGTTTATACTGTTTCATGGTCCAACTATTGAGATGCAGAAGATAGAATTCTGGAGTGAATGGGGCATTTCTGTCTGTGATAGTTTTTATTAATCTTTCTACAGCTCTCCAGTAGGCTTTTAGCAGTGGGCAGGTCCATAGGATATGGTGCAACGTGCCTATATTAAGGCCACATCTCCAACAAATATCAGAGGTGTCTGGGTAAATCTTATTAAGTTTAAAGGGGGTGAGATACCATTGAGATAATATCTTGTAGTTCATCTCCTGCATTCTAACGGTTCTTGAAGATTTATGGGCAAAGATACACATCCTAGTTTTTTGATGTGGGGAAAAAGAAGTCCCTAATTCAATTTCCCAGCTGTGGAGGAAGGGCATTTCCGGGATACTCAGGAAGGCCATCATCTCATAGATTCTGGACAGGGTTTTACTATTAGGGCCTTCTGCTGCACACAGGTCTTCAAAATCAGATTGCTGTCTCAGTTTTGTGGGGTTAAAGTTTTGCTTCATTAAGTAGTGTCTATATTAAAGATATTCCCACCACTTTGTACCTGTAAACTGTGGTTTTTGTCCGATCTCAGTTAGCGTTGCCCATTGTCCAGAAGAACATAAATCGGAGAATCTCAGTTTTTTAGTAGTATCCTCTCTAACATATCTAATACTCCCTAGACCGTCTTGCCCTATATTAGGGTTATCTGTGAGTGGGAGCAATGGTGATGGGGTAGGTGCAAGAAGGTAGTTAAGATTTGCTTTATAATAAGTGTTTAGAGTGGCGTGTGGCAAGGGTGGTAGTTTCCAATGCAAACTTGGTTTTTGGTGCAACCAGACTAGGTCCGTGAGTGAATAGGGGGAAAGGTTATTTTCTAAATTCACCCATTGTTTATATGAGCCATGCCTATTCCAATCTATGATTCTAGTTAGAACGGAAGCGAAGTAATATCTCTCAACGCTCGGGAGGGCTAAACCGCCTTCACTTTTGGGGCAATATAAGATTTCTTTTCGCAGACGGGGGGGCTTTCCCTTCCAGGATATTTATATATTTATATTAATACTCGGCATAAGCCCGCCCATCTAAAATGAGCGCTAGAGCTCAGCCACGACCCCCCTCACCACCACCTTGCGCATGCCGCAAGCTGCGCTCCCCACCTCAAGTGCGCAAGGCCGCGCTCCCCACCGCACGTGCATGGCGGCACTACATGCCTCACGCACTCGGTCGCACTTCCCTTGCACCCATCCTTCTGTGCTCCAGCGTCAGCCCGCGTACCACTCATGCGCAGTAGCGCAAACCTATGGACACAGGGACAGAATAGGACGCAGGGACACAGGGATTTTATTATAGAGGATAATATAATATATTAATATATATATTATTGGTTAACACTTGGTATGGGTGTGAAGATTATGGTGTCCAAACTTGTTTTATGACCCTTGAAAAATGATTCCCCAGTGAGTGCCATTAGGGAAGGGGGGGGGGGGGCAAGGCAGAGGTGTGAACAATGGGAGGGCCCCACCAAAGTTTTGCTGGGGGCCCATAATTTATAGCCATGCCTCTGGCCAGGTTTCCACTCTATGGGCAAGATTTATCAAAGCATTACCGACAGTTTTTTCTTCTAAAACTGTTGTAACCAGCAGAAGAACAGTTCTGCATGATAGTAAGAAACTTCCCAAAGCCTATGTAATAGCGGCAGTTTAGCGAGGATTTCTAGAGCTACACTACAGTTAAGAAAAGCGCAAATCCATTCATTAACTGCTGCAGATTAAGAATTGCTCATTAGCAGTTCTACAGATAGTGCAGGCAAGATGTGATTTGTGAAGGGCTCCTCCCCCCTCACTCAGAGCTTGCTGACAGCAGGTGTGTTGGTTACCTCAGCAACAGCAATTCCCATCATACACTGCACTGCCTGAGAGACCTTCCTGGCTCCTTCTAGCCCTTACAGTTTAAGAAGGAATCTGCACTATCTAATGATTTCTTAGGATGTCTGAGACAGTTCTGCACGGATTTCTAAAAATCTACTCATATTTTGTCTCAGACACTCTTGATAAATCGGGCCCTGTATGACAACTTATTTTAGCATTAGGGGAGGGCACTGCACATCACAGTGTGTAACAGAGGGAGCAAGAAAGAGAATGTGACAAAATAATAAATAACAACCCCAACTTAAGCATCAATGCTGAATTCTGGGGAGTTTAGTAAATCAGGCCCATAATGTCATTTACTTTTACATAATATCTGTTATCTTAATGTCTTTAGCTGGGCAGCTGCAAGGGGATTTGGCAACTACATCATATAAGTGACTTTGTATATGTGGGGCTTTGCTCTGCCAATGTAATTATCCCTTTAATCATTGTGTAGGGAAGCTTGTCAGAATATGTGCGCTGTCACACGCATTTCTACCTGTCAATCCTAACCGAATCTATTTAAGGAGATTTAGCCGTAATTGCTGTCTGATAGAAGTCGTAATTCGTCTGTCACAGATGAACCCCAGCAATCCAAACTGTATTTTATTGTCTTCTTAATTGTTGCTGGATTGCCAGTAATCCACACTAGAGGCAAATCCATACTGCGGAGAAATGCTAAGCCGTTACTGTAGTACATCATTTTATGGAAAACCCTACTTCGCCCCTTCTGGATTTGTCATTATGGGAAGAGGTGATTGAGGAAACCGAACGCCACTACCCTTGTGCACTCGCCCAAGTTCTTTCAAGCGAGATCTTCCCAGCATGCCAGATCGATTTCGATTGATTCGGGCTGGAAATCTATCAACATTAAGACTGGGTGGCCTCCTTGTGGCATTGATCTCTGGCAGACTCAATCATTGTTAAAGAATCTGCCAGAAATCAAGTAATGTATGCGCATCAGTGTTGCCTGCAAATTTTCACCAGTCATTTTTTTTTTCCTTCGAAAACGGCATTTTTAATTTTGAGAACATTTTTGCACAAATACGTTGTATTTTCACAGAATGGTGAAACATAATGCAAAAAATTTTTATTTTCACAAAGACGTGAAAAATCGTTATTTTACCATGAAATGCGGAAAACAGGCCCGGATTTACATCACATCCTATATGCATAGATGTCCCGGCACCTTAGATTTCACCCTCCATGAACCTGCAAACACCCCAACGAACCTCACCACAAGTGTGCTGCCTGGCCCAACTGCCACTTCTCCCTCACTTAACTTGCCCATCACAGGTAGCTACATGTGCCCCTTAGGGCTAAGTAACCAGAGGTACCCTCAATATTAAATATTAGGTAGCTAGAGGTACCCCTGACTGAAGGGAGACCTCATCAGTCGAATGCTGAGAGCTGAGAGAGTAATTTATGCTGTACTTGAGACTCTGCACAGGCATGGTCGGAATAGCCGATTTCCGTTTCCGACACAATTCCGCATTCCGACATATACAAATTCCGTTACTGTTCCATTCCGACGGTATCCCGGGGCAGTTCCGCGGAATTCCGATTTATACGGAATTCCGTCGGAAAAAGTTTAAAATCTCTCTCCTCCTCCTCCTCCTCCTCCTCCTCCTCCTCCCATCCATCCATCCAATGCAGTAGGGAATTGCAGATTTTCAAAACAGCTTATATACCATAGCTGGGATTTGAACCCAGAACCTAGTGTGTAGTAGGTATCTGTCTTACCCTCTAGACCATGACCCACACTACATGCTAAAGCTGGCGGTAGCATAAACCATACTTCCATTATGATCAATTCGATAGAAAAAGTAGCATGATTAAGGATTTGTACTTTTTGAAAAGCATGCTTATATACCATAGCTGGGATTTGAACCCAGAACCTAGTGTGTAGTAGGTATCTGTCTTACCCTCTAGACCATGACCCACACTACATGCTAAAGCTGGTGGTAGCATAAACCAAACTTCCATTATGATCAATTCGATAGAAAAAGTAGCATGATTAAGGATTTGTACTTTTTGAAAAGCATGCTTATATACCATAGCTGGGATTTGAACCCAGGACCTAGTGTGTAGTAGGTATCTGTCTTACCCTCTAGACCATGAACCACACTGCATGGTAGTAGGTATCTGTCTTACCCACTAGTAAGGCTGAGGCTGGAGAGGCTGCAGCCTCAGGGCGCAGTATAGGAGGGGGTGCACAATTCATTCAGCTGTCATTCCCAATTGTGTTTGAAGCAGAAAGAAATAAGAAAAGGTGATACATGGCAGCGACAGCAAGCCAGATAAGTAGAGATTAAGGTGTTGGGGGTGGGGGGGGGGGTGGGGCCCTGGGGCACCTCTTAGTGTAATAGCAATCAGTGTGTGACAGCTGGGGTGGGAGGGATGGGGACACTTTGCTGTCTCAGCCTTGGGTGCTGAAGGACCTTGTCCCACCTCTGACCACACTACATGCTAAAGCCTGGCCCTGAGTGTGGTTGATGGTCTAGACTCTAGAGGGTAAGACAGATACCTACTACACACTAGGTTCTGGGTTCAAATCCCAGCTATGGTATATAAGCTGTTTTGAAAATCTGCAATTCCCTACTGCATGAGATGGATGGATGGATGGAGAGAGAGAGAGAGAGAGATTGAGAGAGATTTTGTGTTATGCCGGAAAATTCCGTCGGAATTATAAATTTTCCGCGGAATTCCGTTTGGGAGGTATAGGAATTCCGATTTGAGAATCGGAATTAACCTAATTCCGGCCGGAATCACGGAATTTATAATTCCGCGGAATTTTCCGAGCATCCCTAACTCTGCATAAGGAAGGAGGGAGAGAGACAATAGGGGTGGGGAGTGAGCTGCCTTTCCACCATCAGGCGCCTGAAGGCATGTGCCTACAGTGCCTTTATCTTAAATTCGGGACCAGGCGGAAAATTGTTTATTGTAGTGTAAAATTTCACAGAAAATCACAAACTTATTACAAAATGATTTTCGATAGCATTTTTGCTCGAAAATCTAATTGAACATTATTTTCTCGAAAATGAATACGGAAAGAATATCAGCATTTTCGCTCATCACCGATGGGCACCTTTAAGATATCCATCAATCTTACAATCTTGATTGTATAAGTCTGTGTAAAGGTCCATACCCACGGCACAATTTTTCAGACAATGTTTCACGATAAACGTTTGTACACAATATTGCGTTACGTAAATTAATGAAAATGTGTTAAATGATGTTTCACGACACGCGCCACCCGCAGCGATCATTCGTTTTTAAATGTTAGTTCATATCGCAGAGGATCGTTCTGATCCCCATTGACTTTTGCTGAAATTTATTGCGATCGTGTAAATTATCATTTACTAAATCGTTCGATACATCTGGCAGGGTTGGCCAGATGGATAGGGAAATGATCGTTCGTTGGCATAGATCGCCAATCTGTTTGGCAGTGGGTACGTAGCTTAAAAGATGGGTAAACTGAGTGAAAGTCTGTTTATTGACTTCATTTCTTAGGAGAGCACAGCACATCTTCCGTAGCACTGTACATAGTACAAAACAAATATTGGGGAACATAGAGAAATTCAAAACACTGTACAGTGAGGACATCCAGTAATACAAGTACAAATACATAAATAGTTGATGTGTGGTTTGAGTTTTCAATAAAATTGGTGCATGTTCATATAATAAATTACAGCAAAATAAGAAACAACAGGAGGAGGTCCCTGTGACCTACAGCAAATTATAGGCTTGTCTGAAAATGTGTGTTTTGAGATTATGTTTGAAGGTTTTCAGGCTTCGAGCATGATGGAGAGGCTGTGGGAGAGAGTTCTAAA